>NW_024609846.1:117774046-117883390 GCF_016920785.2 Ixodes scapularis | reverse complement strand
AGCTTAGCGAGGAAATGATTTTTGCTAGCCACAGAACACTACCACGCAGAAAGGGAATGCTTGAACATGTTTTTGTTCTGGATATATATCAGGGATATATATGAGAGAGAGAGAGAGAGAGATGAAGGTAGAGCGGAAGAGGGAATAGCATATAGTGTCGCAGGAGAATAAAGTAAACAAAGTTCCTAGTGGCCGATGGCTGCATGATCTTTTCTCGGATCACTAGTCCGTAATATGATACCTCTGTGTACACAGTAGTTTCTCCTTAATTTAAGTGTGTGAACGATTTCTTTAGTTATCATTGGCCTCATCTGAATAAAAATATATAAAAGATGTGTGTTGGTTTCATGAAACTGGAACTCAGAGTCAGTTCTTGTATAAAACGCTGCTAAGTGTAGGCTTTGAAAAAGGACCCTACTTTGGGGAGTTGTATCTTCGTTCTCAATAAAATGATGCAACATGTTTTTAATGGAAATGAATGCCGAAATAGAGTATAACAGGTTACCCAAATTTAAAAAAAAATCGAGGGTGGTGTTTTTTTGTATTCGCATCGGAATTTTTCTTTGTTTGATTTTTTTTCCATGTTTGACGAAATATATCCTAACTATTGTATTACACAGATACCTTAGTTATTTTTTAAATATTAGCTATATATTATTAGAATAATATCTGCAAATTATATCATAATGATTAAATTATTTCATGAGATACAGACCTCCAAAGTTTGCCATTTGTCGTTCGAGCAGGCATGTTTGGTTATTTTTAGAAAAATAAATAAATTTTAAATAAATATGATTACTTTATATTACAAGCAAGCTATACCCATAGTGTGCGCCTAAAACGTATTAGAGTTCTCCTAATCTTATCGCTTTAGTTATTCACTCTCAAACGGGCCCCCTCCATCAGTGCGCGTTAATGCAACTGTCCACCACCTCATGCCTTACGATTTTTCCTGTCCCCAAGTATTTTTTCTAGTCAAAACTAAGTTTGGATTCGTTCATACCAGACACTAGACAATAACATATAAAAACATCAGTTGATTTGAAAATGTAGACTAGCCATCCTTTGGTCGATCTTATCTGAAATCACCCTGCTATGCCAGTACGACCCTCGCCGAAGGTCCGGGATGAATTTGCAGCGAGAAGCTCGCTGGGGGCGTTTTTGCTTTCCTAACTATGGGTAGAGCACGTGCAATCCACGCAATTCTGTTACCTTCATAGTGCATAGAAGCTTGTCATTGCACGAGCTTGCACCAGCAGAGGAAGTTGAAGTATCCTCACTCGGGGGTTGACAAAAGCCCATTAGGCGGAGATACCCATACTTCTCGAAGCAAATGGGCAACGAGCCGCGCGAATTCGAGTTATCGCTCCCCGGTTCTACCGGTAGGAGGCGCGAGGTTTTTTTATCTTGCTATTGGCTGACAGTGGTCCTGGCTCCCGGTACAATGCTCCTCCCGTCGCAGGAGATGACCTTGGTGCGTTCGATCTTTGATTTCATTTTTAATGGGGAAATCGGATGCTTGGTGCCCGCAAGATGCTTAGAGCCCGCAGAGGGAGTTATCGCCATGTTTGGGCAATCTCAAAAACCTCCTCATGGTACCTTTAAGAGTGGAACGCGAGCGTTATCGGGTCCCGTTCGCATCGCCTTTTCATCCGCTCTGCAAGCCTGAATTGCGCAACGTAGACAGTAGTGGGTGTGGCTCGCAACCGAAGGGTCGGGGGATCGAATCCCGCCTAAAATTCATTAAAATTTTTTTAAGCCGAATGAATTAATTTATAAAGTGAAATATATTGAGACATGCGGCGACCTTTAATTCGCGTTTCATGCCATGTTTTTTTAATAACTTTCATTCCACTCGTGGCATAACGTTCCACGTGAGCGTCGTAGGTTGTTTTAAATTCACGCGCGAGGTCATCTGGCTGTGGCGTCATGACCCTATCGGCCAATCAGAATTTTCGCGGCACGCCACCGACACCGACTTTTCTGCGACGCCACCGAGGCCGGTGCGACACGAAGTCCTTAACGCTCTCGCGTTAAAAATACGCAGGTGGTTTAAATTAATCCTCAGTCCACCGCTGGGGCATGCCAAAGTCCTTCGTTGGTTACACACGAAAAACCCCAAAATTTTACATTGATTTGACTGTGGTGTAATGCTGGTGGGTAGATGACAGTGCCAAAGTTAAGGCTGGTTCACACAGCTCCGTTTCTTTACATATTCTTTCGTTACGGATATGTCACCGAAACATTCGTGTCTCAAATGTCGCGTGAAAGGCTCTCTTCATGAACTGGTAGCAACGCCTAATATGAAGCACATTTGTCCTGGCGACCTGTGCGCAAGTACAGGCAAGCTTCCGTACCGTAACGTAAGAAAAATCGGACTGTGTGAACCAGCCTTTAGTTATTTATTTTGCTCGATTTAGCAACATTGTTTTAAGTATTTAATTAGAATGGCAAGTTGAATACTCGGATATTAACGGGGTGTGCTTCCAATAACCATAGTCGGGGACAGGCCAAAAATGTATTAAAAGCTCCGCTTTCAACACGTATTCACTGTCTTCCCGCAGGCCTTTGAGTACACGAGCGGCGAATTCTAATCAAAGAAGAAAGCTCGCGCTGCGGGCGAAACGTCTACTGAATGTATAACCTGTCACAGGCAATAGTGGCACTTTGTTCAAACCACTTTTTTATCGCTTGGATTCGCTACAAGGTCAGTGTTAGATTCCTCCAAAGGGGGACGTGTCTGGCGTTTCCCAAGGGTCATGCTAACGCATTCCCTAAGGATCTACCAATGAATGTCCCTTTAACCTTATCCGGCGGAGCGGGCTCGCCGAGCCGGCTTCGTCCCAGCATCAGTCGCGCTCAGACCCACGTCGCCTTGCCGTTTCTTGCGCCGCATTTTGGCCAGCTAGCCGAGCTAGGCGCTGCTTCCTCTCCTCTACCTCGTTCGCCTGCCTTGCACGCTTAGCAGCGGCATCCACTGCCTGACGCTCCTTTCGCCGTTCACCGGTTTCCCGCGCGCGCATTGGCTTCCACCCCGTGACGTCGCCTCCCCCTCCCCTTTGTCCTTCACTTGGCTCCTCCCCTTTACGCGGCGCGCTTTCCTTTCCAGTGTTTTGTCCCCAGACGGACCGCTCAGCGTTTCGCTGGCACGTGGGTATTAATGCTAGCGCGTGAAAAGCATTCGATTTTGTGCTCCTGAGGCTTTGTCGTTCCCATAAGCACGATCGGTCTGGATCCTTCTGGGAGCCACCGAGTGCTCGACAAAGTTCAGGGAACGCACCGACTGGGCTCTTGCGACGATGACGTCACACCGCTGTCGCAAGAGTCCAATCGGCGCGGTTTCCGTGAACTTCGGCTTCAGCTTCGTGTTGGACGAGTCGAACGCTCCAGGTTGTAGTCGTTGGCTCCCTGTGTGCTCCACGAGAAATGGACTCAAGGGCAGACTTAAAGCGCGGAATGCAAAGCTATGCAGAGTTAAGAACGCGGTTTGTTTTTCTGACGAACACACTTCTAGCTCTATTTTTGAATGCCCACTTGTATAGTAAGAAACTTGCCCTATTGGTTCAAATGTCAATGAAAAAAAAAAAAAAAAAAAAGGCCGACTTACCGTGCATGATCCACTGGTTACGGGGATACCTAAATAAATGCAGATACAAAATCGTTTTAGTAAAGCATATCAAGTGTTCCACACGAATAAAAACGGTGTTAACGTTGTGAAATGAAGTAATAATGCCACGCGCGTCTCCGAGTAAGCATACCCGTGGCCGAACGAGGGCGTGTTAACTGCCCACTGTGCAAGGTTCCCGAAACTATCGAACTTAGTTTTCTGTACTGCTAAAAAGCAGTGTTCTTTTTTTTTCTTTTTTCTTTTTTTGAGGGGGGGGGGGGGGGGGGGGGAAGCGATATTCTGCAACGAACTTTGAAAAACGACCTGTGCTTATTACCCCATTTTATCCGTTTTCTACCCATCGGGGCAAACGAGAACCTTCCGCTAGACATGATTATGGTTTTCGGGTTTAGCCTGTGGAAGTCGCGGATGGCGGTGATACACGCAGAGCATTTCCCCAAGTCAGCGCGTATTTCTTTTATTGATTATGTTGCGCAGGTAAAGAGTGCTTATGAACAGAGCGACAACCCGCCTGAGTCGATTGGAGTGTTTGATATCCTCACACGCATGAAAGAATTTGAATCACCACCCGCCCATAAGCACTGGCCTTCATCATTTTAAAAGTGTAAGTAATGTGCAAACTCATGTATCCATGTGTCTGTATTCCGAATAAGGATATAACACAAAAAGTCCCCGTGGCCGAACAAATGGTTATCGTGCTGAACTCCCACGCAATGGGGAAAGGTTCGATGCCTGGGCGCGGACGCACCTTTTGTTCTTTTCTGTAAATGTCGCACTGTGGTAAATTCGTAAAACACGGTCGCTTGTTCAAGCTCCGTATGTTCCACGCGCCGAACCTCCTACCCTGATTGATCCGAAAGCCGACGCGTGTACTGCACATAAGGGACTCCACTTGGCGAGCCGGAGTCAGTCTCTCCTCAGCGATCAATCGTGCTGGTTTGCCGACATCGACGACTGCGACGCTGACATTTTTCTATTTCGTTTTAAGCACAGGCTCGCCCCATCAAACGCTTAGTTTCCCCAGTTATTATCCGCCTAATCATTTGTCATTCTTGACCATATAGTTTCTTCGAGCTCTCTACCTAAAGTGTTCTCGCAAAAAAAAAATGCTATTAAAAACCTCGTTTTTTTTATCTTATACCAAATCAAACATTGTGTTTAGCAGAAATATTGCTAGCAAGAAAAGAAATTCTTGCGTGTTTTTTTTTTTTTAACTTTATTATGTAGATAAAGTACGCATTTTTGGGTGCTGTAACGTTAGATAGTTTGATCACAAAGTTTAAACGCAATTTGTAATTTTTTCTAGAAAACAATTGCAGCAATGATCGACGCTCTTGAGTAAAGATATTAGACATTTCGCTAAATTACCCAAGCATCAAAAACAATATTGGGAACGTAGGTACACGTGTTGCACGTGCTCGCCTTCCCTATAAGGAGCATTCACTGGGCGCCATATTTGTGGGTGCTGTTCAGAACCCATGCTCAGAACGAGCCCACTTTAATAGGCTGCTAAGGCCGGCAATCTTGAGGGCGCAGAATGTACGTTACAAAAGAGCTGTGGAAGCTCGCCATCAGCACGCGCTCAGCAGTCGCGCACACAGCTATGGCCGCCAGTGAATACTCCCTATACAAAATGGTTCGAAGTAAATAAACAAAATAAAGCGTCCGTTCAACGCGTGTGCGAAGTGTCATTTGTTTTAGATTTTTGCTTTCGAACAGTGAGAGCTGACTATGCCAGCACGCGCAGCTCGTGTACCTACACACACCGCATTCTTTTGGATGCTTGTGTAATTCGGCAAAAGGTCTATTGCAAGCGTGGCGCCTCGACTGGGTACCCCATGAGTGAAAGCCCGTGCAGTTTGCGCGTGAACATAGCCATGGCAAGCTTAAAATTGCACGCGCATGTCCGCACGAGCAAAGACATGGCGGCGGCCAGTGGCTTTTTTCGCAATCGTCCGCACGCGCGAAGTAATACATGTTTCCAAAGCCGGCTACATTGCTACATTACAAATGTGCAGAAAGTATTTCAAATCTTCTCACACGTGAAGTTCATACCTTGTCTAAAGGGCTTGTGGTGCATTTTGGGAAAGTGGGAAAAACTTTACTATTGCGGAGCGAGCAACAAGGTCTGCTTTACTCGCAAACGTCCCGTAAGATGATGAAATGTACTCACAATAACGGGATTCTTCACAGTTCGCAGAACTTGCGAAGTTGAAGTGAGAAACGCATCTCTGCCCACGGGAACAATTCGAATCCTGCAAACAAATTCGTGCAATGTTACAGGACAGAAAAGTAAATCACTCAGGTAGATGTATATTTAAAAGTTACCATCCCATGGTTATACTTTTTTTTTTCATATATATGTATAAGATGATAAGACACGGAATCAAAATTTTCTTATAAGCACTAAACAAAATGAAGCAAAATGAAAGGAAGTCAAGCATGTTTTAGAAATATTTTTGGACAACAGGAAGTTTGTCGGATTGAATCATGACGTCTCTGCTGTATATAGGCAATTCAGCCAGTACACTACAAACTTAAAAGGCGCACTAGTGATTGCACTCAAAACGATGCTTACTGCTCGCATTGGCGTGCACTTAGGCAATCACTACCACCTCGGACACAACATATTTCCAGCACTTGCTTAACCATAGTTGCGTATCCCATTTAATGCGTTCTTCTTAAGGGTGTTTGAGCCATTCTACAAATAAAACGGGTTTAAACTAAATACTGGCTCCCAATAAAAGGAAGTTTAGTACCTTTGTTACATGGGCACACTTAACTGCAGTTAGGCTAGGCCACAGTTAGTGCACAATACTTGCGGACAACATTCTGCGGCAATACAGTCAATGTTATTGGTGAACATGCGCTTGAGCATCTTGAGCACCCATCAAAGCAGCGCCAGCACACTCTTCACTACTTCTGAAATAACTGTTCGACAGTATAGTGTGATAACTTTGGTGCCGCGTAACGGCTAATAAAGCTGAGATAGCCCTGGTTAAGGGTGCCCGTGTAACAGGGGTATTAGTAGACCTTGCCGATAACTCCAATAACTACACTCGATACTCTGCCGGCGTCTTTGATCATAATGTATCATTATCGTTATACCTCTTATCTTCAGAATAATAAATAATTCGATAACGGTGCTCTCATTCTTTTCCCTGACTGTAAAATAAAGGCCGCTCACTTTTGAGGAAGCTCATTGAGCAGTTCTTGTATATTTCTTTTTCGTCTGCGACGACTCAAAGAATGAGAAAATATCCTTTGTCTAGTTTTTTATCCCACCCCTTTCTGTATCGGTTTCGAAGCAGAGGTTTTTTTTAAGATATTCTAGTCAACAAATCAATGCGTAGGCTTATTTGTTCTAAATACCCATAATGGTTTATTTCAGTACCCATACCACAAGGTGCGGATTGCGCGCTTGGACAATTAGAGTTTAATATGTACTTCTTATTCAATGGCAGGAACGTCATTATTCCTCAATTCGCCATATATCTGACGAGCACACTCACCGCTTGGCAGGTTTGACTGGACCCCACAGCGACTCCACCTGGTAGGGTAAATTAACGTGCTTAAAGAGCTTCTCCAACCAAATATTTACCTAGTAGGTTAACTCAGGATTAAAACCTCTATTCGCTTATAGGCACAGAAGCCATTTATAATAACTAATCTTCATGGTTAACGGATAATGCATATAGCCATCCAATCAAAATGAGTGGTTCGAACTATTCTACAGAAACGGTCAGCAATGAAGGAAGTTTCCGTAAATCTTTCAATATGCACGTTTCTTTGCAGTTTTTGTGTTCGCAGTTTTTTTGTTTGCCAGTTGAGTAGGGTAAAGGGCACTGAAATAAAATGTGACATAGTTGAAGCAACTCACATTATGGTATATCTCGTGAATAAATAAGAGAATGATTTTTTACAATTGTAACTTCTGGGGCGTCCTCGAAAAGTATCGAATACTTCAGTTCTGAACGCAGCACAAGTCACAGAATCATGCCGGATAGTAAAAGTTGAAAAACAATTCATTTTTATACAAATAATAGTCATAAACCATTAATAATTTAGCATCTACCCTGAAGTGGGAGACTGGAACACAAAGTGACGATCGGCACAAGCACATTATTCAACGTGTGTAACGTAACAAAATATATTAGTGCATCTTTTCGTCTCATCAAAGTAGGTAAACTCGATTGCACTTTCTCGCATTTTACTCTCCCGGATTTAAAAGAAGTTTCCGAATTAAAAAGTTTGTTGTCCAACGTAATATACGATAACTTTATTCTACCCTTCATATATGGCATTTCTAGCTGCTCTAATAGTTGTTTCCATCTCCCCTTATGGTAATTCATCTTTACCGGACTAACCGATGTTGTGTATATACCTGCTGGTGACATCATTGCATCCTATCACAAAGAGTATTGAGGATGAAAATTGTCAATCCTTCCAAGCCTAGTGATGAGATAACAGATTCTAACAATTAAAATAGAGCAGGTTGAAACAAGGGCACATGGCAATTTGACATCTTAGGCAGATATTGGTGATGTGCGATGACGTGGCAAATATCGATATGTGTTCGCCCACATATTTCGTCCTTTTCATTGCAACTGCGAAAGTTTAACAAGCTTCAAGTTTATTAAAATGAAAGAGCATAAAACGATCGCTCTAATCACGTTTGCTTTTGCTCTGATTTTACATTCTGTCGCATTAACAACGCCGGTAGCTTCACTCTTAGACGCAAGATCATAAATATGATTGACGTCGACAATTTTATCACCAGAATTTTACTTGCCTTCTTACCGACTTGTGTTAGTCGGTTTGGTGTCAGTGTTTTGAAAGAAAAAGCTGGTATACCCAGATATCAACAATGCGGGGGACAATAAAACGAGGTTAACAACGCTTCTGCACGGTATAATAATAAGAAAAGTGTGCTGTGCAAACTCAACTTTTAAGCGGCCCTGCACAAGATGTGAGGAATAGTTAAAAGCAGTTCACACGTTACTCTCAGCTTTGATTTAGTGAAAGAAAATTTAAACTAGGAATGCCCCAAAATACTTTTTTAACGTGACAAGTTAAATTTATTTTATCAAATATATCACAAACTCGTGAAATATTTAGTAGTTGGAGCTGCAAAGTCGTTATATTCTCAATAACCATGACTGGAATTTTCAGAGGAGGCTGCCGGGCCGATTACAAAGGCTATAACTGCTGGACCGCATACCACAGTAAGGTACACCCAGGATCCAAATATCAAACGATAGAGAAACAGTCAAACTGAGAGGGTTCAGAAATGCACAGGGATTCAGAGTAACTTATTATCACTTTGCAGCTAATGAAGCTAAGGCATTAACACCAATAAAGAATGCGGAAGCTGGAATGACAAATCAAGACGCACGAACGTCATAAGCCACGCACTGCGCGTTCTTTAAGCTGTCAGTAACGACACGGGGCGTTTTATTTTAATTCTAACAGTTTTTTTTTGTTTTTTTAAAGGGGAGAGATTTAGGGGATTTCTTTTTTCACCGTGTATTTATTTATCAGGCGTGGCGGACATTAGATGAGGGTATGCTCATCATGGTAAGTTGGCTTATTAAGTAAAAACCTTCGAATTTACTTTATAATTAGTTTTAGGGGTCCTGCTGTAATTGCTTTATTAAGATCAATTACCATTAAGCGGAGAATCCAATATTAAAAAAAAATAGATATTTGCTAGACTGTAATGGTTTTTGAGATATTCATTTATGGATTTTCGAATTTTTTTGTTTTTACCCGGATAACAAACTGCGCGCAAAAAATGCGTGCCGCGAGCCCATATGACGCTTAGAAAAGGGACGTAGACGTTTCAATCGTATCGTCACCATCTCCGCAGCGTGTTCTTGGTGGCTACGCAGATGACACGAATGACGATGCGATCGAGACGACTACGTCGCTCTTCTAAGCGTCATTGTGAGCAACAGGGTTTGAGGTGTGCTTTTTGCGCGCAATTTTTAAAACGGGCTAAAGGACATAAAAAATGTATTAATTAATATCCGGGAAAAAACATTCAATTTGCACAAATAATTTTAATTGATCTGGCCTCTAACGGTCACTTACGTCAATATTGCAATTGAAACATGACCCCTAAAAGCAATCATCCCAAGAAATTTCAGTTAATTATTCAACCTACCATAAGTACTATTTCCTCCTCTATGTCCACCGAACCGCATATATACACAATGAAGACGGTACTCGTCTTTTACACCCCTTGAAAAAATTATGTTCGCATTAAAATTAAAGGCCTCGTATGGGCTGGCAACCCTCAATCACGGGATACGGGTTCTGTAAAGAACTACTTTCTCTCTAAACTGGCACGGCCCACTAAACCAATGACCACTGGCAGGCGTCGACGAGTCTTACCCAAGGCCAAGAGCACACTCAGAGAGAGAACGAACGACATGCTTCGTCGGCGAGCAAAACAGGTAGACTGCTACGCGAGCGGAAATGCGATGTTTATATCAGCTTCCTCGCGCTTTCATTGCAAGTCCGGTTGCAAGTTGACCGGGCAACCGGCTCGACCGATATGTACCCAGGTCGGGTTTCTCTTTTCCCGTCCGTGGTCAATACAGGTTTGACGATTTCCTTTTCTTCGTGAAACTTTGCCACGTGTTCTCAAGGTCGTCCGCGTGAAATTAAATATATTTCGTGCACAGTGTTAACATCGCCTCGGCTGGATAAACAGCTACGCTAGAGGGAAACAATCGCGAGACAGATATAATGGCAAGGTTTGCCCTAGTGGGCATTCTCCTCCATTGCGAGTGTGTGAGAAAAAGAAACTGAACATGGAAACAAAAAAGGAACCTCTTCTATAATCGTTTTCGCCTTCTCAAGAACTGTTAGTATAAATATTCCGTCTCCTCACGAAGCATTCCTAATTTCCCCTTTTATGTAGAGAATTAAGATATATGTAGGTGCATATTAGATTACATATATATGTTATCTTATCAAGACGTACAGGCTTCAAACGCCAAAGACATCGCTTCTTGCTTCGACAGCCAAATCTTGTAAGAGCTACTTCGCCCGGCACATGAGCAATGCCTAAAACTTGTTTTTCTTTCTTCTTGAATTGAGAACGAGTATGTAGCGTCGAAGGCCGCAGCATGTGGCGTATTACGACACATCCTGACTGTACTGGACACCTGGATACAATTCATTCCCACGTTTTCGCCAAGCGAATCGCAGTCACAGTCAGAAACTCACAAAATTCGTAATTTACATTCTCGACTTTCTTTTTACTTTACATTAGGCAGACAGGATTACAAGCCCTGTTGGAGGCAACGCGTTACCAGCAATGGCGTTACCGGTAACGTGATACTTCTTTCGAATTATGGGTGTTACTTATAACCAACGTACGTTAGTAACTTCTATTAACGGGTAGCCTTGGTATACGTTACCCGCTCGCTCTTCTACCCAGAACTTTAAAAATTACTCTTCCATTTATTTTACGTTTCTAGGCGCCAAGTGATATGAATTTTTGCGCTCATCCCACATACCTTCGAAGTCAGAACCGTAAAAAAAAGATAAGCTAATTATATTAAGTTTCTGCATGGAGAGAGAGAGAGAAAGTGACTGTACTTTATTATTTCTACATGGACATACTGTTTCTTGAAATACAGCGCTTAGGCATGCCTGTAACGTCATAACGGTTAAACGTTTCAATTCATAAACAAAAAAGTAACGTCAAACAAACGTGTGTTACTTTTTGAACGTAAAGCGTTCCTTTCATTTTTGGGTAGCTTAGGTCTGTAACGTGTTCCTTTTATTTTTGGGTAGCTTAGATCTGTAACGCGTTCCTTTTATTTACAAGTATCGAGTAACTGATTTTGTGACTTTTCTTTCTGTAGTGCGTGCAAGACTGCTTGCAAGGGATACAGCGGTAATAATATTAAGAGAGAGAAAAAAATTGCCCGCACTGATCAGCTTTGTGAGTCCTAATGTAAAAAAAAAAAATGTTGCAACAAAATGTGCCCATTCTGTTTTTTGTTTTTTATTATTGCAATTGGAAGAAAGGAACGTGGGTTTATTGACTGCCGGTGCATATCGTACATTGCTGCGGAGGTCAATCAGGTGCCACCGTCACTCTTTAACATGCAAAACGCGTCCCGCATACTGGAAAAGCGAACGCGCGTATGGGCGTTGAATTAGCGAGTCCACGCGCTGCCTGACAAGCCGACAGAGTTGCACAGCAGAGAAATGGACTGCATCTTAGCAGCCAGGGTTCGCGGCGAAATAATGTTAATCCCCGAGATTGTGTATATGACAATTCTAAACAAGAGGGTATTATTATAGAAAAGAAAATGGATTGCACAAAACCACGAAGACATACTGATTGCCGTCAAGGCGCGTGTCAAAATAAGATGAATAATGCAAAATTAATACGCGTGCGTAGAATGTCCAATATTATTAGAGTTGTTGCCATACTGTCGGAGCAACGCCTTATACCCGTGAAACGATTAAATTAAGCGAGTAAATGTGGGATAAAAAAGACTGAGCTGATATTTTTCTTCCTCGTTTGTCTAAAAAGATGCACGTAGTGTTGCAGAAAGGCAAATAATATTTCTGTCTCGCAGATTTTATTCTCTGGTTTAACTAATATGGCGTTAGTTAACTAACGCCATGTAAGTATTATATATTGTTTTCTATTCGTTTACTTGCGGCTATAATGAATACATTATATTACTTCGTAATCTTATATTTAAGAATAGTCAAGAACGTTTTCGCTAAAAACATGATCTGCTTTCGCAGTCACTGACGGCCAGAGAGCAGCAGAGTGTGGCGAGTCCCGAACATCGTAATATTGCTCCAAACCACTGAGATTCCGGCATTGGTCGATACGAACGCCGAGGAACCAACCACAAAGCAAAAGGCATAAATATAATAATCCGCACCCCAAGTTTTCAGTACCTTTGAAATTGGCAGCGACATTTTTATTTTTTTTTCCAACGTTTTAGAATCTATATAAATTGCAATATTTCAGGGACATTGGTTCAAAATCGTTTAGAAAACATTACACCGTCGTGTTGGGGAGTAAGGAAGAACGTTCATATTTTTATGGATTTCTCCGCTGCGGGGAGCGGGAAAATGATAGGTGCATAGCTCACGTCACATCAATTTCCCCCGCTAACCTTGGCGGGGGAAACATGACGCCAACTTGTTCAGCAAATTTAGCGGAGAAACTGAATGGGCGCATAGGTCGCCTCACGTCAGGTCGCGTGACATCGATTTCCCCGCCAACCTTGGCGGGGAAACGTAATTGGTGTGCATTAATTGACGTCACGTGTTTTACGCACCAATTAAGTTCCCCGATAAGTTTAGCGGGAAAGGCGCGGACGAATGGACAACATTTTGGTTTTGGGAGGGTTCAGTTTAAAAGCATTTCATGATTTAACGTGTAATTGTCGGAGGTTCCCGGCTACCCTAGCACGGTGAGGTCGGACAGTAAACCAGAGGCTGTACGTCGACGGCGGAGTACACAATCCACCGCTAGACTACTCTGCCATAGTCGCTCTCAGGGTCGTCACCTTCGTCGATTTCGTGGCCGATGCCAACTTGCCGAAGACCCCTCCGACGCCGCGTGCCCTGACGGAGACTTGGAAGTAATCCGTTACAAGTAACGGGATTACTTGTGATTAATTTTTTCTTGTATTTTAGTAATTAATCCGTTACTTCTTGAAAATGTAATTTGTAAGGTAATCTCATTACTTTTTTAGTAACGAAATATAGCAATTACTCGTTGCAATTCTTCCGCCCCGTCAAATAGGCAAATAGGGTGGAAGAAGGGCAATGCAACGGCCTTAGCGCTTTTAGCATGGTAACACAAGACGGGGATTCGCTCGCGAAGAGAGTGCTGGTGAGGGAAAAGAAAGGAATTCACGGAAAGCACGAGAGTCCAGCCACAGCCCGTTTCTGGACTCGTCAGTACGGTCAACCAGACTGGGAGGATTCGACTCTCTACATAAAGGCAACAGGCTTCGACTTCTTAGAAAACGAACGGAGTGCTTCGAGCGTACAAAAGAACAGAAGACTAATGAAGCGTAAAGCCGTCGAGTAGGGTTCCTGTCGATGGGGACCGTGGACACAGTGACCGTGGTGCATTTGTCGGCTCTCTCCGCCGCCGCCCCCCCACCACCCCACATTTCCTCCACCCTCCTCCTTCTCTCCCCACCCCTCCACGCCTTGTCCCCCCAAAACAAATCTTTTTTTTTTTTTTTTTACTCTGTGCCGATTTTTGTTTGTCGATGTTTCTGCCTACACACGCTCACCCCGCAAACAGAGAAGAACCTCTAATGAGACCTCAACCCTGCTCACCCCTGACAGCGCTGTGAAAGCTGAATAGTAGCTGGACCAACCAGCTATGACTCTTCATCACTTGACTTCACACAAACAGACGCGTAAGGCAAAAATATGAGGGATGCGATGGCAGCAGTTCATTGGAGCAGAAAAATATCTAGCATCAACCCTGCCGTCAGTGTGTGTGTTTTTTTTTAAACCAACGCGTGGCGCTTAGGACTTTATATTACATCCAGTGTTTGACCGTCTGTGTATCTTGATAACGATGTCAGTTTTTCATATTCTAACAAGAGAACAAAATATTACTTTTCTGGAAAGTCTGTTATGGTTAATCAAAACTTGTTGTTGGCCTAGTTGGTTCATGATGCAGTTTTGCGCTTGTCCCTGTCTACTCGCTTGTGATTGTCCCTTGTGTCGCACAAAAAACCTCTAGTCTATTATGGTTAAATTGCGTATTTTTGTAATTGGGCCGTTTATTGGGGCCTATATTGCCGCCATTTGTATTGATAATAATATTAAATCAATTGGGATATCTTAATACGTAGTTCTTCAAGCTCTAATATATTTTGTTGTTCGTGATCTAACCTCAAACGTGCGAACAAGTGTGGAAATCAAAAGTGCGCGAATTATCATCACTGATGCCAATCGCAGCATCTTTAATTACCAAGTTATAACATAAAAATAGTCAAAATTCAATGAAAACAATAGCTATTGGAGATATCTATGTAAAATTACTTTAATTGTGGGTAAAGCATATGGTGCTGTCAAAGTATCGATTTTTGACGATCGGCAAAAACTTCCCAAGTCGCCGACAATCTTTCTAGACTAAATGCCCCTCCCCCCCCCCCCCCCCCCAAGAAAGAAAATGAGAAACGAACTTTTTTTAATTATTATTAATCTTTCCAAAACTTTTAGTTTCTTTAATTTTTACGCGGCGTAGTTTTGACAACTTCAGCCTTTCCACTTCTAAGCAACGCCTACCCGCTTGCACGTCTGCTTACTACACCACGTTTCGTTGGCGTTGGAAGACGGTGAAACTAAAGTCACTGGATCTGGGAAAGTAGCGCCATTGCCTTCCCTACCTGCTAGCCGGACACAAACGGATACTAACATACAGACGACCCAAACCTCGCAAGGCGATTACGTTGCCATGGAAATCGCCATCTTAGTCCATTTAAATCTTCGAAGCTTCCAAGGGGTCGTTCTAAACCAGTCGCGCCAAGATCACCATGGAGCATCATCGTACTGGAAGCGTTCCTCGTCAATATAAGAGTCTTTGGCACTTCGTATGCGATAAACTTATTAATCAGGCCCATCTCCATGAATCTCTTACAATTATATTGTTTTTCTTGCGCATTCCAAGACAGTAAACTTATTTTTCAGTGCCTCCAAGCACCGACACAGCATCTGGTGGTGGTACGAACGTGTACGCCTGTTTCGCCGGTGTGTGGTTAGCAAAATCTCGGTATACAAAAAACGACTCAGTAAAGCTACCCGTCACCAGCGAATCTAGATAGGCTCACCAAGAACGGAGGGGTCAAGGAGAAATTGCTCATTTCATGGACCAAGATGGCGACCACACGCGGAGCTTGGCGTTACTTTCCCAGGATCCAGTGACTTTAGGTGAAACAAAAGTGAGTTGTAGAATAGACCCTTTAGCTGTTTACCAACATGAACTGCCCCTTGCATCCCAAGCGACTTCCGGGCGCCCCGTTTTTGCAAGCCTGTCGAGCTTGCTTATGTCACCAGTGTGCTAGAAAGCATAGATGCTACACGGACAACAAAGTTGGACATATAACGAGGGTTTTCGGCTGTGCAATTCAACGTCTTGCAAAAGGCAAGTGGGCTTACAATAACATTCGAAGAAAATGAACAGATCCCGCGCTTCTTCGTTCTTTTGCCGTTCACCTGGAGAATTGGTGGTTAATCGTTTCATCAAAACCGTAAGTTCTCCGAATCGCAAAAGACTGAAGCACCGCATTTTGGCGTTTGCCATGAAACGGGTCTATTGTGCATACGAGTGAACGCAAGCACTGTGCGTTTGCGTTAGCGTTGCGTGTTCCAAGCTGCGCGTGCGCGCAGCCAGAAATTGCGGTCTTGGATTGGGGCATGGCGACAAGCGGAGGCGCAGCGTGGAGCACGCAACTCTAACGCAGACGCGCTCACAGTGCTTGCTTCTCTATGCAATACCAAAATACCCGAAGGTACAAGCCCACACGGGCCGCAGCACTACATTGGGACAATGGAGGGCGTTGTTTGCGAACGGAAATAACATTTCGCGCGCAATGATCACGAGCAGTTCCGCCTTGCCCGCTGAGCAGAATAACCGGGGGACCCTCACTAGAGCGCTTCTTTTTCCCGCCGTGGGAGGGCGAGCAACGAGCTGGAGCCGCGAATAAACAAACCAGAAACGGAAACAAACACGCCTCAAAGCACTTTGTCAGTGTGAGCCCCGGCCTGAAGCTGGGGCTCACACTCAAATCAACAGATATCGACTTACCTGTCCCTATAGGGACAGGTTAGTCGATCTCTGTTGATTCGCATTTTTGTTCGCTGCTCCGGTTTTTGCGCTGTTTCTCTGGTTTATGCCCCAGATTGAAGGATTTAGTGCGAATCTGTATTTTTTTTTCTCTGCAGATACTGTCAGGGCTGGCGGCTCAGTCTTAAGAATATTTTTGTCGTCATGCATGAAAACAGCATTCTGAACTTCACTTACGTGCACGGACATTTGTTTTTTACATCTTTCACGGCTTTGAAAATATGAAGCTTCAAATTTCGAACATATTTCTTGCCAAATCTCTACGTGTTGCGGCGAGAGTCGGGAAGAATATTTCGGGCTGCTTCCCTAGTTCTGTAGATCTAGAATAATGGTGATGATGATAATTCTGAATTATTTAGTTGTATTGTTTGGTGCGGTTGCGAGCGGCCACCAAGCGCCCCACAGTAACAGTTTCTACCTGCGAATGCAACGGCCTGAGGAGCTCAGTCAGCTCGCGAAAAATCTCGGAGGCCATGGCCGTGCAAAATACACAAAGTAATTTTTTTTTTTTCCACTGGAACATTTGGCTGACGGCCGCTCGCGCCTCCGCCCCACGCTCTTGGGCCTCGATGTTAAGGAAAAATATTTGTTTATTATTATTTGCGACATCGAAATCAAATGTTTACAATTTTGTGGTCTTAATCTTTTCCTTATAAATCTGGTATATGATTTATTATAGCTTGTTTTTGTTTTTTTAAGTATCAATGTAATCTACGTGCAGAAAAAAACGTCCTCGTGAACAGGCGAGGCATGGCATTGGGATTGTACGGTCATATCCGGAAGTTACTAAATTTTTTCGCCAGCCACGTAAAGAGAGCCTAAATATAGTCATATGCGATATTTATTTTATACAAAGACGCTCCAATATTTGTTAAATCAATTATGAACATCAATACAAAACTTTACGAAAAATTTCGTAAGTATGCATGGCTGGTCGTATCGTGACGTGACATCTTTTTGCTTTATTTTTTATTTGAAAATACTGTAAGCCCTCTTTTGAGGGCTATTACAGGGAGAGTATCCATCGCTGTGATGACGCGTAAAAAACGCAAGCATAAGAAATGGACAATTCAGCAGACACTGCTGTCCGAACAAGCAATGACAGCCAGGCACAACCTTGGCCCTCTAAACAAATAAACAAATTGAACAAATTAGCCCACATAGTTATTACAAATTGCAAACTTAAAGGGCATCACTTTAAACTCTTATTATGTTAACAGCTTTGCAATGGAATCTTCAAAGGAGGACACGGTTTTCAAATTTACAACATCGTTGGGCAATGAATTCCAAGCCTCAATCGTTTTTACAAAGAAATTAAGACTGTTTAAATGTACCTATTCGGCATTTATCATTTTGGCATGTTTTTGTGTGATTCAATCTACTTGATCGTTTTGAGCATGAGGGGGGAACGTATTTATTCGGGCTTAAATTTAGTTTGTCGTTGATAATTAAATAAAGCAATTTCCTACGTGCGACTTCTCGCCTTATGTGCTGAGGTTCTATATTTCTAGCTCTGAGCATTTCAGTTGGGGGTGCTGTCTGTCTGTAGCTTGAGTCAATAAAATGTGCAGTTTGTCGCTGGGCCTTTTCTAGCCAATCGATGTCTTTTATTGTTTTTGTATAAGGGTCCCAGACGACACTACCATATTCCAAGATGGGCCTAATGTGTGCCTTGTAAGCAACCGTTTTGATCTCTTTCGTTGTATGCTTGAATTTGTGTCTCAAAAAACAAAGCTTTTTACACGCTGATGTGCAGACGGTGTTGATATGCTTAGTCCAGGTTAGGTCTTTAGAAAACGTCACATCAAGGTACTTATTAACGTGCTCTACAATGTGTAGGCACTATTGTCGGTCTATACTGCCAGACTCACTGAAGTTCACCCAAATACCAAAATCAAAAGAAGGAACCAAAGCGCCTGATCTAAAGGTTTTGCCTGTAACCTTGGCAAATAGCCATATGCGGTGAAACCACTCAAGTCACGAAATGGTAGGTGGCATCTTTGACTGGCCAAGCACTTTAATGACGGGCACGAGAGCCGAGTATATAAATACCACATGTTCTTTTTTTTTAGATTTTCACGCACGTCATCATGTGTTTGAAGCCTGGAGCCGTGCCCCCCCCCCCCCCCATACTACTAAATACATCATAAAAAAGGCAGTCTGCCGACATTCTCTTAGGCGTGTTTCTTCCCTGCTTTCCTGAAAGGATATATGCAAAGGAAAAAAATATTTTATTTTAAACAGCTTGGATGGGAAAAGGATGTCATAAAATTAATTTCCAACGGAAAGAAATTTTTTAGAGCTGTATTTACGTAGCAAAACGAATTTGTAGAATGTGCCCGCGGGCAGCCCGCGGGGGCCCACAGAAAAGTGGCTGCTATGGTCACGTGACTGGCCGCTGTAGTCACGTGGTGCTTGCGCTCTTTCGGGAGTTTTTTATGGGCTCTAAGATTTACTTATTAATCTTCGTTTGAAGTGTAACAAAAAACAAAAATTAATAAATCACTTTTAGAGCCCATAGGAAGCTCCCGAAAGAGCGCAAGCACCACGTGATAGACCTGCGCGCCGGTCAGAAATTGGCGGCGGAGGCGGCGGCGGCGGCGGCGGCGGCGGCGGCGGCGTGTAGAAACGCGTTCAGCCAGCGGCGCCCCATGTTCTGCGTGCGGCGGCGGCGTGGGGGTTCTGGTAATATCATAGGTTCTGGGCACCTCGGCGGCGGCACTCAAGCTCCGGCGTCGGAGGCGGCACAGCGCGGCGACGCACAGGTCTACCGCGTGACTAGTGGCGGCTCCCGCTCGCGCCCACTTCAAATTCGTCTTGCGCCTTTAAAGGGAAGCTGAAGCGGTTTTAAATACGAGAAAAAACACCTGAGCCTAGTTAACGAGACCTCAGCCATCACGAATATCGTATTTGTTTGGTCATTTTCTGCGCGGATTAACCGGAACAGCGCCTTCAAAGTAGCGCCGAAGCCACGCCTCTCCAAAGCAGAGGGAAAGGGGAGAGAGGAGGAAACCCGTCAGCCGCCGTCACAAAAGGACCGGGTGGGGGACCCCGCCGCGGCTGGCCGCGCTTTCCTCGTAGGCTGCTCTAGTGTCTTTTTGAGCCGTCGTTGTTCTGCCGCTGCATAGCGCTTGCTTTTATCCGTTGACCGGTCATGCTATTGACTCAATCGCCTTACGTGCTAATTGTTCTCTTGTTTGTTCACGCGTTCGCAGAATTCTCGTGGCACCAAACCAAATGACTCGTGCTGTTGCACGGTGCCGTACTCGTGTGTAGCCGCCAGCTTTCATGAACAGCGCTCGTCGTAGGGTTTCTTCCCGCTTACCGTCTTTTCCACTTCGTCACTGAGATTTTAAAGGGGTAGGTGGGTTTGAGCAAGTACACCGTTGTTTGTACGAAACGGGTTTCGGACGGCGCATATGAAAACTATGTATGTACATATGGGTTTGGATCTGAAGAAGGCTCGCTTGAACCCGACGCTCTGCCGACCATCTTTGAAGGTAAGAAGGCAATTCAGCGCATTAAAAGTCACAAGCAAAGAGGAAACGTAACTGGGTAGGAATTGTAGGTCGACTGTTCTAGAAAAAAGCTCTTACGTTATTAGAAGTGTGCAGTGTGCTAGAAAAGCCGCGATCATTTAGCCGAACAGCGGGTTTCTACTGGCTCTCTTGTGTTAACCGCCTTATTAGTGTGTTAGTGTTGGTTTCTTATATTGTTGAAGTGACCATATTTTCCGGACCGACTCCGGCCCGGGAAGTCTGGGAAAAAAAAGAAAACAATCTTAAGTAGCCCAAGATTATTTTCTTCTGCTTTTAATCTACTCGGCTACCCCGTCACTTGGGAGAGGAGGGCTTGCTCTAATAAGTAGTCATGCAACTCATGATGCGACTTTCACGGTGCAACTTGTTTTAACATAAACTTTTTTTTACAGTTGCTGACATTATTTGAGGCCACATATATTTTAAACGTAAACATAAATTTGGCTAAATTTTCCTTTCAAACGTTCATATTCTCTTCAGGACAGCTTTGTGGAAATACAACGCATGTGATTTTCTGTTCTGAATTGAGTTCTTTTTTTACAAGTTACGCAGTGTTTTTCGTATAAAGTTTGTGTAATGCAACAATTCTTTATTAGAATGCAATTAAATGCAAAGGTGCAAGCGAGCTGGACAAGAATGTTGAAAATAATCCCTGGAGAAGGGGAACAAGAGGGACAAAGGACAAACACAAATCTCCAAACACAGCTAGGTGACTGGTGAGCGACCGAAAAAATCCGCCTGGTCCGGGTATCGAACCCGGGACCTCTCCATTACAGGTGGCCGTAGAAATGCGATCGGACGATGATAATGCCTGGTGGCGGTGTGATGCAGTAAACAAAGCTTGGTAGAAGTATGCGAATGTAGAGACCCAGGAAGCTTTCACGAATTCGACGTCAAATTAAGGGGTGCCGGGCACACATCTCCGCTTTTTCTAAAGCTATAATGGCGCCATAGTTTGCGGCAAACAAATTAAACGCAGCAGAGGGTACCGCGATCACAAGGATGGACCTTTTGCGCAGTTATTCGCATAGTGCGCAAGGACATGGCGGTGGCAGAACGGCGACCCTATCTTAGCAGCCGTCTCATCTCAGGGGAAGCTCTCCCGTCGCCCGAAGCCGATTATAGTATCCCTTCAAACAACCTCAGCTTTGATGAACAATGCAGCCTGCACGCTCATGCGTCCCGCAGCTGGCAAGCACGAAGGCCGATATGTGCAGAATTCTTGTCCTCTGACGACCGTTTTGGGGAAGGTCACGCTAATCCGGCTTGAGGTGTCCTGTCAATAGCACTCCGTTTATCGTCAACATTTTAGGTTACAATAAATAGCAGTAAGTACGTTCCTGAAGGTACAAAGCCAGCCATCTCGCGTCCGCGCAAGCGGTTCCTCGTCTGTGTTTATTACTGCGGGGGTCATTTTCCTACCTTGCCAACGGCTGGAACGCGTACTTTGTCACGTCGAGGGTCGTGTGGACACATTCCTCTTTCGGATTCACCGAAAGATTTCGAAAAATCAGAAGCCGAACCCGATTTACGAGAGCAGAAGACCCGGCGCCCGGCTACTTCCGCAAGCGACGGAGCAAGCGAGAATCGAGATGGTCCTTTTATGACGTAGCGGCGCGTCACGCGTGGCTAGCCAATGGCGTGCCGCTGCGGCGATCGCTTCTGATTTCTTCGCTTTTTTTCGCGTTTAAGGATTATTTTGGGTCAAATGGTTGTGATATTTGAACTCAGCAGGCACAAACACGTCAGAATCAACCATTAACTCATTTTTTTCGAAAAGCTCTTCAGCTTCCCTTTAAAGGGGCACTGACACATCAAAATCATATTTTTTTTATTATCCGAAACGATTGAAAACGATGCCGGGACATTACCCTCAAAATTTGAAATTTGGGAATTCAGTATTCGTGAAGTAAAAAAACAATTTCCAAATGCCAAATTCGAAGTTCCCGCGCGATCGGCGCCGGTGCCTTGACGTCAAAAATCGCGGAGACATGAGAGTCGACTTCCTTTCACCACTCCCTGCTGTTGCCATGGCGACCCAAAGCGAGGAGGAAAGGAGCGGGCGGCGGCGTTCCGGCGGACCGGTTTTGAGCGGTGTCGCCTGTTTTCCGTTGGAGGATACAAATCCAGGAGACGGCACCACAACGAACTCCCGATTTTTGGTATTTCAAAAAGAAGGGCCGTACTGCGTTCGCAATTGCGTTAAAAAACATGTTTTAGGATTGTCGTAATTAAATGTTATAGAGATGTCGCCTACAAAGCTTCTAAATTTTATGATTCTTGACGTCACCGATCAAAAGAAGCGAGGAGGCGAGAGGCGGGAAAATCAAACGCCAAAAATAAAAAGGCGCGCGCGCGCGCGGGAAAGTTTTTTTTCGCGATGCGGTTTTTTTTTGCGTGTCTATGACTGCAACTTGCATCGTTTTAGACAATAAAAATAAATACGACCTTTGGGGTGTCAGTGCCCCTTTAAGAGAGCTCTAAAAAAATGTTTTCGTTGTTTCACTTTATGACATCCTTTTCCCATCCAGGTTCTTTAAAAAAAAAAAACTTTTGTTTTCTTTGCATATGTATTTTAATGTGTATTATACGTCTGTCACATTTGTAGTAAAAACAATGCCCGCCAGCATGTTCACAGCATGTAATATATATGTATGAAGCAAACATGCGTGAGACGTTTCCGCAGATACATATCTGTCATTGTGTCTTCAGCAAACTCCGTGTCTTTTCTAGGACGTACGAGCGGTGTCATGCGGCGTAAGCTCCACAGACCTTCTGATGATACCAATGCTTTTTGTTTCGGTATGTTTTTTGTCTCGCCATAAAGTATCTTGCTTTGGTTTAGATATCGATTGGTAGCGTTTAATTATTTGATTTGAATAGGAAAGTTAGATAATGTGACTACGCGTACGTCTCAAGCCGACAAAAATCATGAAGTCCTAAGGCTGTTCTTGAAAGTAGTTCTCACCTTGCAGAGAGAAGGTGCACGAAATAAGGTGGTTCCTCTATGTAACTTGTGCTCTGAAAGAAATTGAAGTAACTAAAACATCCAGCCTTAAAAAGAAATACACGTTCAGCCTTTCCACTCTCGTGAAGAAGGAAGAAAAGTTGAGCTGGGTGGGGGGGTATTCGATACACTGTGTGTTCCTTCTTCGTCGTCGTCTGTTTTTCGCGCTGTTTTTTTACGATGAATTCCCACCAACGCGCCCAACTATCCATTCTTCTATTACAGCTGGAAAGGTTGCCGCCATCTACGAGCGACGGCGGAAACCATACTGGTTGTGTGCTTGCCGCCGTCGCTTATAGATGGCGGTAGCTGTCCAGGTAGGTTTGTGTCGACATACACGACAACGATCCTGGGGAACCTAACCCTTAACAGCTCCGCTGTAAAAAAAAAAGAAAAAAAAAAAAAAAAAAAAAACAAGGGCTCACGTGCACCATTTTTAGCTATTTATACAAACTTTCTTTTAGTACTTTCTTCATATGTGAACATACAATTTCTTAACGTTTCGTTAAAGTAAAATAGACGTTCTTATTTATTAAAAAGTTTCGAATAGTTTAAATTCGGGAGTTGTATAGGTTGTTTTTCAAAAAGACGCAGGCGTCGTAGGTACGTATTGTTCTTCTAGTTATTGTTTGAAGATAAGATTAAACCACTTTTGGAGATAAAGGCCCCTTTAAACCAAGAAAAAAAAGTCCATGGGGATAACGTTATCGGCCGCGGCGGATATCATGGGGGAACGTTATATGAAAACAAAAATGCACAAAAATTGTAGTAACAAAAGTTTGTTCAAATAATGTCATAGCGTTTTTTTTTTTGTTTTTTTTTGTGGTCTTGTAATGAACTTTTCCAAAAACATACCTTCATTTTTATCTACCCAGTGTACAAGTTTCGGTTATTGGTAAATACTAGTCTATAAGTATTGCCCCAATTTTTTCCCGTTTCGCACCATCACGAAATAAAAATCACCAATATGTCACATCCCTCGGTGAGACGTGGAGCGTTTCAACTCTGCGTACTAATTTTGATTTTATACATATCAAATACAGGTGACCATCTTTACTGTACTAATTAAAAAATTCAGGCGTAAACAACATCGGTAAAACGAAGCGAACGTTAAGCAGCATATATTAAGACAGTCTGAGTTTCAGTTAATGTTTCTCCTCAGTGTTTACTACGTCGCATATTGATGGTGGGATAATATGTTTTGCTCTGCTTGTGTTTTTATTGATTTGTTATTGCACTTTTTTGTGGTTGTACATTTTAATAAATTTCTCAACAAGCTTTAAACAGTTTCTTTACACTTCATTTAGCTATGTTCATGGCCCTGTTCTACGGCCAAATCCTGTCGGAGCGCCAGAACGTCAACAGCCGTTTTATGTCCTGGCTTCCACGTTTATGTAAAAGACAGAGGAAAATAAAAGTATTAGTAGCACGACTAGTGGCGCAATCATTTTGAGTCACATACTCGCACTAAAGATGCGGCACTTGCGCGACAGCGTAAATTCATCATTACCAATCGCGAATAAAGAATTCCTTTTACTCGACTCGACAACTATCGTTCCTACAACCGGTTTTGACAACTAGAAAATGTAGAGTTGCCTAATCGAAATAATAGTTAAAAGTTATTAAGTAAATTTGACTTAATTATCTCAGAGAATAATTATTAAAATGTTAAGTTCCCTTTATGTCATTTCAGCAAAAACCGGCTTACAAATAAATATATTTATATCCAGAACACTTCTTCAGAAATTGTTGCAGACTGCGCTGTTAATAGAAGGCTATTCAAAATAAAGGATCATATTAAAAAAATTACAACTAAAATGCGGAGACAGGTTCCGGATATCACTAAATAGAAGGTACGAATTGCAAGAATTGCATGTCGACGCCAATAACATCTGGAACATGGAAACCGGTAGTTGCGAGTTGCAACATAGGCAGCTGAAAAGTAAACACAAACAGTTTGGCGTTTTCTTTTTTCTCATTTTCTGTGCTTGTGCCGTGTTCTGTGATCGTGTTTTGCCCCAGTTGTTCTGTGTTCCTGTTGTGTGCTCCGTCTCATTTATTTATTCGGACTTGTGTGCAAATTCAACATTTTTGGAAGCCTACCACGGCGTCGGCGTGAGATACAAAATAAAGTAACACGCGACCGTTCTATGATAAAAAAAAGAGCATTCTTCATGCAGGAAAACCCCTGCCGTTTTATTTTGTTTCTTTTCCTTTGGCGCCAAGGTTGTTTTTATCAGTCGCGCAGCTGTCGGCAGCAGATTGCAGCTAGAGATAGCAAGAGGGTCCGCACAGCATTGAAAACCACGTAAATCGTCCAGGCTGGAGCTCGCTTTTGTAGGCGTCATATTTCAGGCAGGAAGCTCACCCTCCGTTGCTTTCGGGAAAGCATTCGTTGTTTTCAAGTTTCACTAAACAGCACCATGTGGAAAATTGCGCCCTCAAGCCTCTTCTTGACTTTCGGTGAGCTTCCTACTACCTTTAATCATCGATCAAAAAGAAAAAAAAAAGAGGTGAAGTGTTGCGAGAAAGACAAAGACGAAAATGGTTTTAATTGTTCCGCTACCATCGCGATTCTGCCGCATTTTGCAGTGCCTTGACTTTTAGTGCGCGCTAGAACGTTATGCGTCGTCAAGAGACATCAGTGAACCTTCACGAAGAGCACTAAGGCATCCTCGTTTGTGCTGAACTTATGCAGAAGGTGGAGGAGCTTAAGAACAAGTAGTTCCCCTTGAAGTTTTGAAATGTGCACAGACCGTAAAATAGTTAACACGATATCTTGTCTTGCCAGTTATGGATGTTATTATGCTATTACTATGTGGCTATTATGTGAATGTGATAATTTTTATTTTGCGATTGCCAGGGAAAGGCAGGGGCGGCGGTGACATTTTAGAAGTTTTGACTAGATTTAAAAGTAATAAAAATGCACTGTTAAAGTACAAAACCTAGTAAAAAATATTGAACCAAGTAATAAAGAGATATAGCATTTCCGAATTCGACGGGGGCTCGCATTTACATCCTCTGCCGCAGAAAAGCGCACCAAGTCAGTCAGCTGCGGCTTGACTTTAGTAAACGTGAGTACGCTTGTAGCCGCCTAAAAATAGTCCCGTGTTTTGTCAAATATTCAACAAATGTTCTTGGGGTAAGATACTAAATACCTATTTGAAAATGTATTTGGAGTAGTATTTAAGTTACTTTTACCAAGAACTACCGTGAGTCGAGTGCAAATACCTTGAAAAAGAAATTGCATTGCAGTTGAATACACTCGGCTAGTAGATTGCAAGCTGGCTATATAATATTGAGCAATTCAAAAAGGGTTCTCTACTTGTAATGACTTCGCTGACAATCACATTCTGCTGTGATCTTTACGACCTTCAAGAAGCTGCTTAGGTTCTGCAATCGATGTTTACTTCTGAAATAATTCGGAAGGGGCAACATAAAGGGTACCTAAACATTTTAGGAACCAGGAGGACTCGCGTATTGTAGGCATGGCAACTGGCGTGCTTTAGTTTGGCGACAAACTCGGCTCATGACACATTCTGCAATACGTTCGTGATATGCCTTGACGCGATTCGACGGACTTGACATATAGTCCGGCATTGAACATTCCTAACAGGCGAACTAGGAGTTGATAAGGCAGCTAGATTTGATGATTTGACGCTCAGGAGAAACAGCAAGGACAGCAGCTTTTACCGCTGATTAACCACCAAGAGCGAGTATTTTGTCTCCAAAGCCAAGAGCAAGAGGAGCGCCTGTACCTTCAAACTGTTAAAAATACTAGGAAGATTAAGAGGGAAACATAAGTAACTCAAGGAAGTGTGCACAAAACCGCTTTCAATCCATGGCTTCATCTGGCGGAAAACTAGGTTGGAGTATTCTAAAATTGAAACAAGCTTGAGAGCCAAAGTAAAGCGACAATAGGCACACAAGGGGTTTTATGGAAGCCCAATTTAGGTCACTGCAGCTCAATAAAGCCAGCAGGACCTAGCTTCCTTGGCTGAGGGAGTGTTTTCACTCCCCTGAAAATTTTCTCGCGCGTTTTCATACACACTGAACGGGCGATTTCCGAAAATGCTTCATTGCGACCATTTTCGGCGTTGGCGTCACAATCTTCTGCTGACGGAACCAGTTTAGGATTAGACAAAAGGTGTAAAGTTTGATTAACGACACCAGTACTTTGCTAGCTCCAAGAGTAACGTGTCATCCAAAAGCAACTCGAAAACAAACAAAAAAGCGGACAAGGGGACATTTAAAAGCGGGCGTACTTGGGGCTATCTATTTTATCTTTTGTTGGCACTCTTAGACCGCATTTTGCTCGTGCGTTGTTTTCTGTCCTGTGTTTGGTCGCTGGCCTCCAACTCTGCAATCGGCTCAGCTCTGCCCTGGAGTCTGACGACCCCTAGTTCCGTAGATTGTTTCAGTGACAAATATTTTCGAAGGTTGGACAATGTATTTGAGATACTGAGTACAAGAAAGTGAAAAAGATTTAATTAAAATAGAGGAGCAAATACTTCAGACTAAATGTATTTGGAAGATATAAAAATACATACAAAAGTATTTGAAGCACAGTATCTTGAGTAGAGTATTTAAGATTGGTCAAATCTGAAAAATGCACGCTTGATTATGCTGAGAGAGACAAGAGAACACAGAATGTGTCTAGCACAAATCACACTCCGTGTGTGGTTTGTGCTAAATATTTCATTCTTCCCACTTTTTTAAAATTTAAACCTGTGTTAATATCATCTAAAACCTACTCCTCTCGCCGGCATGTTTGCATTCCAATAAAATAATTTACCCATTCAGACTACCATAGCTTCCTACCCAACATCTGGGTTTACTAGATTTTAAGAAAAAGCAGAGGAAAAAAGCTTGATTTGAGATATTTTTTGTATCTGTACTAACTTGAATGCTTACAGCTCAGACAATAGAAAACTAAGATGATAAACCTAAAAAAAAACAACACGTAAAGTACACTACATGAGGCGTTATGAGGGATGCTGTTGCAAAACCAAGTCTCCAAGTACTTGAAATAAAATGACCGAAAAAGATATACCTTCACGCGGAACGCGAAAAAGAAGTTGGCCGGTCATCTAAGACATAATGGCAGAGAACTGGCAGAGTAACAAGATACCCGGACGCCTTTTTATCCCACTACGACGAACTTTTCACGCAAATACCTTCTGCGCACCCTAGACAAAAAACTATATAATAAATAGAAGGAACACCCTCCATGCTGAGACCAGGAGAATCAACGAGTATCCCTCTACTGATGGAAGTGAAGAAAACAAGATATTGCTGAAATCGAAAGCCGGAAGACTCCAGGTCCAGATGAACTGCCAGCAAACTTCTACAAGAAGTAGAAAAAGGATCTTGCACCAATACTTCGTGTGTTCAATTAATCGTACGATAAAGGTTCCCTACCACTTTCATTTCAATAAGCACACACAATAATAACATTGAAGTCCAATGATTCTAACTAGCTACGACAAGTGCAAGGCGAGGGACGAGTAGCCTTATCAATTGTGAATATAGGCTATTTGCCGGACGAATTCCAAACTTGAAAGCAATACGGTCGCTAGTTACCACAAAACTTACTCCATAAAAGCAAGGAACGTACCAACAAACTTTCAGATTGTACAGTCTATATAGATATATGCCAACGAACCTCTCAAACAGCTACGATATTACAAAACGACCTTGCAAAATGTTTGGATAGGGTGGAGCATTCCCTTATTTTCTGAAGCGTGAAACATCCAAATAGGCGAAAATGCTGAGAAAAGCGTAACACTACAAAAAAAATATAAAAAAATAAAAAAAAAACAAGATTTGCTCAAGTTTAATGCTCGGTGCGTCAAGGATACTCCATCCCACCACTTCTCGAGGACATATATTTGGAGTCCCTCTGGATATGCATCGCAAGAAGCAGTATGGGCCACGGTTTTCGTCTCGATTGTTCTGAGGTGAACATCCTCGCTTATGCGGACGACCTTGCAATTGTGTGCGCAGATAAACCCAGTATAGAAAAAACACTGTCATGCATTTTATACTTACGTGCTTCGTCAATTGTGACTGTCAGCAAGGAAAAGAGTGGTGGCTCCTGTTGCAGGAAGTAGTGGACATCCCCATCCAATTTGGTGTACAACGAAAATGTCGCTACTTTTTGGCGTGCCATTGATTGCTATATACAAAATCCCAAGTCAATATGAAACAATGTCAAAACGAGTGCGAAATCTGCTTCTCGCATGTGTAACATTGGATTTATTTCGAACGTTGGTCGAGTTCCAGAATGTATCTCACCAAAATTAACGTGCTCCTTTCAGATCATGCATTGTTTAAGAGTGACCGTAAATATGTTTCATAGAATTTTTGCGACGTTTCTTTAAAGATCGTCTAATTGCCCATGCGAAGATCAAATTTCGTTTGATATGTTGAAGGTGGGGGTCTCGGCTTAGGACGCATTTTTGTATGGCAGTGATTGCCAGATGGGCGTTTATTTCAACAACAACGTTCGTTTCTTGAAATCTCCAGAAATATATTTTTTACAAAATATTTAGAGCCAGAGATTCAAATAGATGACGCACAAGACATAACAACGCTGCGAGGTTTTTATAAGAAAGTAGCAAACGCCATAGAATATTTTTTCCAAGTTAGATTTGATCCAGCCTATTTAGAGTCTTGCTCTAAAAGAGTTTAGTAAAGCAACCACTGATCTCATTGTTCCCACATTCGCTGTACTGTTTATGCCCTTTTAGTGATATCGGCGCGTGCCGATGTCACCAAAATGCAAGACGTTCATCTTTCGCTTTCATTTGATAACTCTGCAAGATAAAGAATGCCTTGAATTCCGGGGAATTTAATAACTGCAGTCAATGTACTGTAGACATACTAGGACAACTGAAACGTTAACGCACACTTTTGTTTTATGTGTCGATGCTGTTTTTTTATGTTTTCAAACGAACGCCAAAAAGCATTTTGAACTTGAAAAAATAAATATTCACTATTTATATTTCTACAACCACCTGGATATTGTGCTCGATACACTTGCAGTCTGAAGGCTTTACAGTCTGTTGAAACAATTAATACCGATACCGAAAGGGGAGTTGCCAAAGGCTTCTTGGTAAATTTCAAGAACATCGCGATTACAGTGGGGCAACAACTCATTCTTTGTATTTCTGAAGATGAAGAGTGGAAGGAAGTGGCGAGGAGTTTATATAGCCAGTGACAGGTTAATTAAGACCTTAGAAAAAGCTCCTTCCAGCTCTTACCATTCTAGCGGAGCGAATGCTAGAGAAGAGGCGAAATCCTCTCCGGTGTTCGCTCTATATACAAACTTTTCATATAATCTTAACGTATGTAACCCTGCAGCGTGTCACTCGTTCATGACGGCCACTATTACACTCGTTCTGACGCGCGTTCATGGCAATTTTCGCCTAAATACCGACTCATAAAACATACTCTGTGCTAAAAAAGAAAAAAAAACGTTTTGCAAAAACCTTTTTGATAAAAATTCACGCTACGCGTTCCTTACAAGTACCGCCAACTGTTGCGGTGCGAACGCTCAAGACAGGTATCACGAGTAAGTGCGCTGCCATTATTCGCTTCTAAGGACCGTTCCTTTAAATGCATCGCCGCCATTTTCTTCCAAGGGCTGCACGAGGCGCATGCCTCGTGCAGCCCTTGGAAGCCTGTGGCGCATTTGACGTATACTTTCATATACAAACGCGTCAAGGGTCTTTTAAGTTTATATGATTCGCAAAGTAGTTCGTTGAAACTATCGTTGTTAGAGGAGACCTACTTTATTAATTACAGTGGCCACACGAAAGCACGTGGCATCGGGTACTCTGGTACGTTCAGGCGAGCAATTGAAACGCACCTGCATCGCTGCAGTTTCTCATCGGGCCGTTAGGGTAATATGTTAGCGCCCGATGCCACACGCCCCTGCGTTCCTACTTGCTGTGACTAAGATGTTACACCCTTCAGATTTTTTAACAATACCCTGCGGGCGCCGACCGGCCGCTTGATCAGCGCACGATCACGGCGTGAAGCGGGCAAACCAACGAGAGTATGCGCGCTGGCAAAAGGCACGCGCGCTTACGCAGGGACGTCTGCTAGGCTGTTCTTTAAAGCACGACCCATCTCTGCTCTGTTATCTGCACCGCCGCCTCTCCACCACTAACCGGTGGTAAAGAAACGCCCCCTTCACAGCAAGACCGTAGTGGTGAACCCTCCTCACCGGTCTGTGGGGAAGAGGCGGCGGCGCGGTTAACAGGAGCAGAGTGGGTCGTGCTTTGGGGAACATCCTATGCCGGCACTGCTGTAAACAAACAAGTTCGGTTTTATAAATTTCATTAGGTTCTAACTGTTATGATTCGGCGCTGCATGTTGTTCCTGTACATAAAAATAATAATTAAATAATCGCTTGCACGTTCATCCAGGTGCTAGTAAAATCTTCATGCGAATCGGAGCTTACCGTGTGCCCCATCTTCTTTTTTTACTTCGTCGTTTTTTTTTTTTTTGTTTTTTTTTTTTTTGTGAGCTAACGGCGATATATTCAGGTTTCTTCAAAATACTATTTCCTTGGGGTTATGAGTTGCAATTAAATTAATAAATAAAGCGTGGGGATAGAGGTGTCTAGTCTTACGAACTCCAATACACGGTGAATACCACCAACGTAAATTCATTGTGTAATACGCTGGCCTCATTCTCAGTCTATCTCGTTGCAGCTATTGCACTTCACGGATGTCATGCATCGAAGGGAAGACAGGGGTCTCCGATGGTGTGCGCCAATGTACGTGTATCTCGTTGACTTTCCCTCACCTCGTCGTCACAGCTGCTTTCATGTGACACGTGTTATCTCAGGGCCGGCTCTAGAAAGAAAATAAACCGGCACCATGGAGGGGTTAATAATATTTTCGATAAGTAATGTACATTTTTTTTTAAAGCTTTACTGATTTGTTTTAGAAAAGCCGTCAAAGTTACACTTAAGCGTTTTGTACAGGTGAGTTATACGGCCAGGGGGACATTATGTGGGTGTCTAATCTTTGCGATAAATCAGCCAATTAATTAATATTCGTTAATGCACTTTATAATTAGTAAAATAGAGATATGGTTCCAATCAGAAACTTACAGAGCGTCACGAAAACCACTAAATCAACTCTTTTTAGAACGACGTGAAGCTCGTGGGAAACTCGGGGGGTGCGCCAAAGTTACCACTTGTGAAGCAGGCGCAAAGGTAGCAGTGGCGGAACGCGATGATTATTTATCATCCGCGTTGACTTTAAGGTCAACGCGGATGATAAAACCTTTGCATGTGAAAAAAACACTTTTTTTTAACAGCTTAGATGGAAAAAAATGTTATAAGGCGAATTTACAACGAAGAAAAAGAATTTAGAGCTATATTTATGGCGGAAAACGAATTTCAAGTTTGCGCCCGCGGGAGCCGCCGCGGGTCACGTGGTTGACCTGTGCGCCGTCGCGCTGCGCCGCCGCCGCCTCAAAGTCACGCCGCCGCCGCCATCGCCGCCGCTCAAGTTGGACTGCTCCGGGGCGCCGCCACCGTCATCTGATCGGCGCGCAGGTCTATCACATCTGCTCTTGCTTTTTCAGGAGCTTCCTTTGGGTTCTAAAAGTTACGTACTAATCTTCGTTTTTTGTTGTACTTTAGACGAAGATGACTAAGTAACTTTTAGAGACCATACGAAGATTCGGAAAGAGCGGAAGCGGCACGTGACAAATAGCAGCCAGTCACGTGATAATTAGCGGCTACTTTTCCGCTGCGCCCCCAAGCGCCAACTGCAAATTCGTATCGCGCCGTAAATATAGCTCTAATTTTTTTTGCGTTGTAAGATCGTTTTATGACTTCCTTTTCCCAACCAAACTGTTTAAAAAAAATTTTTTTTTCCTTTGCATGTGTTTTTTTAAGGCTATTTGACCTCACAGAGGCGTCAGTTAACTTGAATCGGAAAAGGAGTCCCTTGCCAGAGGATAAACTGGTTAAACCCTGAACCTGAAGCCGCCGGCACGCTTCTAATATACATCATGCAAAAGACAGCGTGCGGACACCGTCTGGGCTGTGCTTCTTTCTCGAATGGCGCTCCTGCCACTATGGTGCCTGGAACGCGTCTACGAATGGTGTGTTTACAGCGTCCAGAAAAGTGGTCCTTCGATTTTTGCCTGATGACGTCATAGAAGTATCATGCTGTCGCCAGTCGCGATCCTGGCGGCGTCCCGACAGCTGTGGTGTATGTGGCAGACGCCTGTTCTGCTGCAGGTCGTTCTCCAGTGAGGCAGTCCACGGAAGCTTCAGCAGCGAGAAGTTGGGACGCAGTGACGACAGTGAGACTCACGTTCGCTTGTGCTATTCGCAGCTCCTCATTAGCATTTCCACCACCAACCGTCAGGATCGCGTCATGCAACCGCATGACACTCCGGCATCTGTGACGCCATTTGTTGCCAATTCGAAATCACCTTTCGTGTTTGGGCAGCATAGGACTCTAAACACACCAGTCGAAGACGCGCTCCAGGCACCATATACTGTGACGTAGGCATAATCCACAGTTTTCGGATGTGCTCCAATCTTACTCATGTATGAAACAACCGTGCTTCGAACAACAATAATCTTGACGTCGTATCTGCAGCTAGCACCGTGTCTCTTGTAGTCTTGGACGTAACGCACTACCAGCTACGGCGATACCGGCAACGAGTAACATTCTTTGGTAACTTAGTAACGTACTCGTGATTTATTCGAAACAATAGGGAGTTGTAGCAGATCGTTTTCCTCCTCCGCTATGTTATCCCCGAAGAAAACGCCGCAGCTGCGCATGCGCGCCGCCAGCCCTCTCTGCATAGTGATCAAGGTCTTGCGGCGGATTACGGAGCGCTATCCGAGTGCTTAGCGGGCTGCGGGAACGGTCTACTACAATTCCCTAGTAACGCGTAACGTACTTCCGTTACGTATTTTTAATAAAGCGTAACGTAGTTAGGTTACTCGTTACCTGTCCTCCCCAAGACTTCGGTAAATTACTTTTTAGTACAGCCTATAGGAACAAACGCAAGCACTGTGCCTTTCGTTTGCGTTGCGTTCTACACGCTGCTCTTGCGCATCGTCGCCATGCGCCAATCCAAGACCGCAGTTTGGGCTCCGCGCACGCGCACTGTGGAACACGCAACGCTAACGAACAGAGCTTGCGTTCGCTAGTACAGGCAATACTAAAACTAGCTGTCGTCGCGTTTATAGGCACCAAGTCGTGAATTCTTTCACTCCAACCCCCATACCTTCATAATGTTGCCTCTTTTTCCCACATGCAACTGTAAAAAAGACGAGGTGATTATGTTATGATATGGCATGGAGATAGCAGGGAGTTTTAGTATTGCGTATAGGAGCACACGCAAAAGCTGTGCGTTCGCGTTAGGGTTGCGCGCTAAAAGCCGAACCAATTAAAGCTGTGTCTCATTTAATATCCTCACCACTCGTCTATATATTTAACGCCGGTTTAAGCAAGGGCATTTTTCCAGACAATGAAAATAGCGAGGGTTTGCGTTTTGCGCAAAGGTGGAGCGCTGAACGACCTGAGTAATTACCGACCCATATCGGTTTTACCTATGTTTTCTAAACTTTTGGAGAGACTTATATTCACCAAGCTCATCCACTTTCCTGGTGCAAATAATTTAATTGCAAGTCAATAATATGGGTTTCAAAAGAACAAATCAACGGAAATGAAAATAAAAGTATTAACAATGTATAGGAAATAAGCTTTTCACACTCGGAATTTTTTTAGACTATAGCAAGGCTTTATAAAGCACGATATTTTGTTAACAAAACTGCCAATGTATGTAATCAAAGGCACTGCATTGGCACTGATTCGTAGTTACTTATCGTCACGTTCTCAATATATGTTCGTAAATGGGATGCGTTAGCAGCTTGAAACAATTACTTATGGTGTACCGCGAGGATCTATTCTTGGTCGATTGTTATTTCTATTGTATATAAATGACATTGTAAATCTGCCGAATACACCATATATTCATTTGTACGGTGATAATACGAATGTATTTTTTTATTCAAACCTAATGAAGCTATAAACAATGTCAAATGAGTGGTTCATTGATTTACCCCTATGGTTACAGTCCAACAAACTTCAGTTGAACACTGGCAAGACAAAATATATTATTTTTAAGCCTAAAAATAAACCTATTGACTATCAAATAAAGGTAAATTTTGAAAGCACATTTATAAAAAACGTTAGGTCGCATAAATTTTGTGGTCTTTGTTTAGGTGAGAGTTTAACTTGGCCTCGACATGTGGAACACCTTCGTTCAAAGCTTTACCAATCTATCGGCATTTTTCGTAGAGTTCGGCTACTTCTGCCTTCTTGGTTGAAACGTCAGTTATATTATGCATTGTTACACACCCGTCTTAAGCACTATTCAATAATTTGGGAAACAACAACACAACTAAGCTTGACAAGTTACTAGTCCTACAGAAGAAAGCTGTCCGGTGCATAGATAGTCTAGGTAGTTACCGCATACTGCTGCTTCTTTTCTGAAAAAACAATACTCTTTCCTTCCAACAACATTATTACTTGAGAGTGACTCTAGAAAATTACACAGAATTTAAAAACAGCGAGTCTCTATTTCAAGAAAATTAACCACAAAAAACCACAGCAAAACCACATGACTTAATTACGTCATGGAAAATATGTTATAAAAAAAACTCCCCCAAATTATGGGTCTTAACTTTCGAGTTACATAATTCCTGGATTTTTATGTAGATTCCCAGAAACGGTAGTCATTATTACTGTCAATCACCTCGAAATTTATAAAACAAAATAAAGCCTTGCATATTAGGTCCTCAGCAATAATACGGCTCTCACCCTTCCTTCCTTTTTCTTTTCGTCTTCCCTTTGTTTTGTATAATTTATAGCACATATATCATCCCACTTTATGTTCAGATATATATATATATTCTTAGTTTGACATTAAGCCAATGCTACAAGTGCACCATTCGTTGCATGTCTGTAATTATGTCTCTTGTTGCTCTGCTGCTATAGCGCTGTAACGGGGACTGGAACATTGCCAGGCGGCTTTGGTCGCCTTTTGCTCCAGCCTCCCAGACCTCTCGTCTAAATAAAGAAACAAGCTCTGCTCACGCGCGTCATCACCATGCGCCAATCCAAGACGTTATGTAGACTCCCGCGCACGCGCAGTGTAATAAAACGCGACACAAACGCACAATGATGGGGTTTCCTCGAGAACGCAATACTAAAACTCACAAAAGTTTCTTTACATATGGCTCTTATGCATACCTGGTCTTCTGTACGATGCACGAGCAGTGTGTCCCCGGCTTTAGACTGAAAAGTGTACGTAAAGCCAATGCAACGCCGCCCGCAGAGAATGTGGCTCTACCAATGTTTTAACACTTCCGTCGGCCGAACTTGTCCCTCTGCCTCAGTCGTAACCACCTCCCACGCGTTTCTTCCATAGGACTCAAGCTGCTCAAACGGGCAACTTTGCGTGACCCATTACAAATACCTCCAAGGCCAGGCGTGCACCGAGGATAAATTCTGTAAGTCTAGGAAAAAAACAAACTGCTCGTCTGGGATTTCATTCGTTTCAAGGTCTCTCGGTGGAGGAGGACTTTAAATATCATGGAACTGCTCTTTGTTTTTTGCAGGTATTGACGTCTCGACCAGCACATGCTCGGTAAGCACGTTCTCAAAGAGGTTTAAGGCTATACAGGGTGTTTTTTTTTCCCTTTTTTGAATGATGCCAAATTATTTTTAAATAAGACGGGACACTTAGCACTAGACAACTAAGTCCTTTGCAGTAGCGTCAACCACCACGGAGGACGGCGGACGTGAGCTGATACTTACAAATTACATAAATTCTACTAGCGTTTTTTTTTTCAATATTCGCTTCAGTTCGCACATTTCAACAAGAAATATCTTGCCCGTCATCAGCATATGTCATAGCAATTGTTAAAATTCAGACATCTGGATTCTGCTTTGTGCTCTTTTGTTGCGAATTTAGGTTGCCAAGTTTCGTCAAACCGACAGTAAGGCAGAAAAGCGTGAAAAAGAATTTTATACTGTAATAAAATTTGGATACGTACACTGAAAAAAAATTTTCTTGTCCTGCTACATTTTCTTCTTCTCCGATTTTGATAAATGTATCTATCTTACTCACTTACTTCGTCATTCACACATGTGCTTGGTGCCGGCACCAGATGATTCCGCAGGTGTCTAAAAGAGCGCAATATGCTCTTATACTTGTATGGTACGAGCCAAGGGAAAAATCAAGCAGTGCGTGTGGCGCAACGTCATGGTCCTCGCCGTCATTTTGTAGATGCTCATTTTCCAGCTCATCTAGCTAAGAGCAGAAACTTTGTGCTTTTAGTTTATTCGCATGCTCTTCTTTGTCTTTTAGGCTTTGAACGCGCTGTCACTTGAAGTGAAACGAAGCATAATTGCGCTGGTCTTAATATGCAACAAAACTTGATTGAAATAATGTTGAAAATTTTTCAATAGTGCTTATCAGGTTATACCTGCCGTAAGAAGAACTGCCCCTCATCGCCATTTGAATGTAAGTAGAACTGTTTTCCGAAGCCCTTCTTGATTTTAAGATATCGCTGCATTATTCGAACACCAGCTTGGTGCTCGAACATCAGCGGTGGATATGTGTTAACGAACCGCAGCTGCGAGCACGTCGAGTAAACGCTCACACGGCAGAACCCAGGCACTCTGCACAATCCCCATTCCTGCCTGTTTCTATCTGCATGGCAATGCTTTTGTTTATTCTATTTTCTTTATTGAATGATCTCGAAGCATCTAATTATTGAATGGCAAGGGTCTATCGTATGGAAGTTCTCTTCTAAGTTCTAAGCGTTAGCGTCACCAACCTTTTTCAATATTGAGTTTCAATATTTTCAGGTATTCTGGCTGAAGACCAGGTCAGCAGATGTGAGGGACCAAACGTATGTATAGCTACTGCATCTAACCGTATAGTCAGCGTAGATTAAAATAAAGTCGCTGAACGCTCCCAGAGCACCGCAGATTAAACTAAAGTCGCTGAACCAGAGAATCGACACCGTCGAATGGTTTGATACGCTGATATCAGTCATCTGAATCATGGGAGAAAAAAACGTTTTCATACAACGCCGTGTACTATATCTGGCTGCATAGTGTATTCCCGGGCTGCCATAGCTACATGTAGACGATGCTTATTTGAGCGTGCTGACAACCCACCACGTTGATTTCGCGAAATAGTTTTTTTTTACCTTCTACGAGCAATCGGTTACTTTACATAGAAAGTTAACTCATACCTTGATCATTTTAAGAAAACTGGTGAACTCAGAATATGTCGTACATGAATTATGCGTGCGTTGTGATTTAATGTGCTTGTTTACGGAATACTTTGGGCAGTTTCGGGGGTGTTCCAAGCTCGACGCAGCTCGTACGTTCATCTGAATGATCAATCAGAAATATCGAGAAAAAAAGTTAAACTTCATTAAGGAGCAGTGGCATGGTCAGATCACGTAGAGCTACGCTTCGTGATTCGGAAGCCAACTGCGCACGTCCAAAGCAGGATCTGCTGAGTTTTACTTGGTTCAGCTGCTTGCTCTCTTGTTCGCCTCCTCTCAGGGACGCCGAACAAAGGCGCCGGGCTGCGGATCGCATAATCCGCGATTTGATTCTCTCTTTGCCGCTTGGTAAATCTCGTTCATTAGGAAAAAGTGGGATAAATTATAAGTATAACTATGCTTCTTTGTGCTTGGTATGCGTATTTATTGGCTTTCGTGGGCTCTGTATATTTTATGTTGCTTTGGCCCGCCTAATTTCCTTAGCATGATGTCCAGTTCATAAACAGATTTTATGTTAAAGGAACAATAAGCGTACGTAAAATGTTTAGGTTGGATTACGACCAGACCGGTCGAAAGGAAAGAAGCACGTTAGATTTTGCTGAAACTTTCCATGACCACTGTCAGGGATGGGCAAAATACATGCAAATATGTATCGAAATACAAATACAAAATACTTCGTCAAAATGTATTTTATTACAAATCTAATTACATTTCCAAGAAAGCATTTAAATACAAGATACAAATACAACCAAATGTATTTGGTCTCCTCCAAATACTTTTCCAAATACATTCCTCAAAATTTCCGTCAGCGACTTCAGGGCACCCGCAACAAGTTTCTGGGCATCTCATTTTAATTTTGCATCGCACACTCTGGAGTTAGTGTGCGAGGCTCTAGTAACGTAATTGAAATATAATTAAAAAAATGTAATCAGCTTGGATGTAATAGGTGAAAAAATTAGAGCTTCAAGCAGCTTTTTTTTGTGGATTATATTTTGGTAAAGACCAACAAAGAACCGAGACGACCGACACGCGCATCACTAGCTAGAGAATTTTTTATTGTTGCAACTCCCACCAGTTACGAAAATCTGGACGACCCGCGCATTTAGAATGTTCCAGGCAAAAATATGGATGGAAATCAGGCTGGAAAGCATCACACGTTGTCACAGGCACTTACTTAGCCAGTCTGCCTGTGAAAGTAGATTTCGTCACCATTCCTGCCCTGCACTAGCACCGTAATCACAAAGTCACTAAACGCTTGTGCTTGATTGAGAGACACTGCATTCGGTGCGGAACGTAGTTTTCTTCCTGCTCTGGACAGTGCCTTTGTAATAAAGCCGGAGGAGAAAAAGAAAAAAAGCCCCATGGCCGAATAAAGGACGGAGACTATATCTTACAACCACATGCACAAAAACAAGATGTATTTTCGCCCACAAAATTGTATTTAATTATAATTGTATTTGAAATACCCACGTTTTAGTATTTAAATACACACGTCAAATACATTGCCCAATTTGTAATTAAATACAAATGCAAAATACACAAAGTATTTGAAATACGTATTTCAAATACTTGTACTTGAAATACTGCCCATCCCTGACCACTGTCATAAAAAGCCCCAGTGCTATACTCCAGTTTTCTTGAACTAGCAATCCGGTCACTGATTAAATGCGCCAGATATAAATTAAGTGATATACGGCCCTGGTTCAATCATTTGAAAGTAGGGCTGGGCGTCGATTAAAACTTTTAACCCGATGAATCGCCACCATTTAGTCGATTAATTAAACGATTAAAAGGTCGCGTACATTTCCATGCACAAAATATTAAAAAAAAGAGTGTTCTCTCTTATTCTTGATGAATATAAACGGCGCAATATACAATTTACATTTCGAATCAACCTCGATGTGAGTTGAGAACGGTTCAAAGACGCTCACAGGTTATTACTTCTGCTGCATGAGGCAAAGAGGTCCGTTTCTATTCACCGGCAAGAGCGACCTCTTTTGAATGTTCACAAGAGTCCCTGCTGTCCTAAACGGACACTCGAACGGCGTTGACATGACTGGGACACGTTTAGCATTCTGCAATTGTCTTGAGTCAGAAATCTCGCCTCTGCAGTTTACTTTAGGGTAAAATTTAACCTTAAGTGTACGTGTCATAAAGGTGTACTCGTACCCATCTGCGTGGTGAAAGCGTTGAATATTTACTTTCTTTTGTTTCGGCAAAAATTAGCCAATTAACCGGTTAAAAAGTTAACCGCGATTAAAGCATTATTCGATTAATAGGTAGGTTAATCAATCAATTTCCCAGCCCTATTTCAAAGTCTGCATTGGTTTTGCCCACTTTAATGACAATTCTAGATGAAGAACTTGGGCAGCAGGTAGTCTTTAAATTGGGAGTGCTTATCCCTTAAACAAATAGCTGTCCTTTTACACAATCTCGCCAATGAATATGCCACGAGGGTTAATATCTGAACAAAATTTCTCGCCTGAAATTGTTTTTTGTTTCTTTTACAGAGTTTCGTGTGCCCCCAGAACGAATACTGCGCTTACCGGTTTCAGGACCTATATTGCTACACATGCCCCTGCTATGATGCCTACAACACTACATGTGAGTTACTCGTAAAATGTACCATTTTAATAAATTGAAGAATGAGCGGCAAAGATATGGCTTTCAAAACTTGATGCATGTTTTTTTCTTATTTTTTTTTTTGTTATTTGCTGATCCGGTTTAAGTAGATGTTGTTTTTCCTCACTCATTGAGACAAACTGGATCAAGCAGTGAGTAAAATGTTTTAGGTGCTGGGACTACGGGAGGCGTTGTTACTCGAGTAATCCCGGCACTCGAAGGCTGGGAATATCCATTTGCGTTTGAGAGCGGTAGATACATTGAATTTTCAAAAGCAAAGGACCTTGAGTAAAACGAGCGTAACTGCAATCCAATCAACAATGCCTAATGCTCACCACCAGCAAACATTAGTATCCTTCTCATTTTCAACAGTATTTTTTTTTTCATTTATTTTTTCTTGTTTAATTATTTTTTCTCCTAGCGTAATTTCTCACTTTTAATGATAATCTGTCTTTTTTTATATGAGAATCGGCGAGTGACTAAAAAAAAAGGTGAAACATTTAGCAAAGTAAGAAGCAACCATTTAAGAAGCATTAAATGTAGCACTAAGTTACGAAAGGTACTACCGGATCCCGTTGAATTTCGAACAGCGAAGCACGTGACCTTTGTTACACGCTGCGCTTCCTGGAGGCAAGTATAGTCGGTGACAGGTTAAGAGTTCAAGGGAGCCTCTTTCCACTTCTTTCCACCTTCGCTAAACGAACACTGTCATATATAGTAAAGATAAGGAGAAGTAGAAGTGGGACACCGAATAGTCGCTGTCCTGTGCCCCTAGTCCTCGTCTTTTCGGTATATACGCTGCCATGTTCAACCAAATAGCCCACCAGATGATTCTGCTTGAGCGATCGGTGGAGGGATGGCGACCTCTCCAGCGTTCGCTCTGCTCAAATAGGAAGAGGTGGGAGGAGCTTCTGGACTCTTCACCTGTCAGCTGTCGCCGACTATATACCGTTTTTCTTGGCCGCCGCCTTGTTCAATTGTTAGTGACTGAGTTTGGGCAAAAAAGCAAATAACTTTATTTGCCCATTGGAAAGCGCTAGAATTAAAGGGGTTGGTACCAATAGTTATACTTTTTCTTGGCTTTTTGTAGCTATGCATAGACTATGTACTTTAGTTTTTGTCGCTCAACCCAACTACGTCATATATAAACATGGCAAACGTTACACGAAAGCGGTTTTTAGAAACTAAGAGGTCGAAAGGAATCTACGAGGGGGCGCGTCTACCTTTTGGTTTTGTGCTATCCAGAACTGAAGCAATAAATATTGGGTATGCCTGGGAGTGGCGTCTGCATGCCTCAAACGTGAGCTATTACTCTGGTGGCGCCGCTCAGCCTTGTTTCTGAAGCAAGAAATGCTGGGTAGGCCAAGAAGCCATGATCGCATAACATGCCAGTGCGGCGGAAGCTACGCCTTGGCTGGCCGATCGGAACATGACTAGATGTCACCGCAGTGCACTTTTACTGAGAAGTGTCAAGCTTTTTGCTGCGTCATGCTCCGATATATGTGCGTTGCGCTCGCTCGCATAGAGAAATATTAAAGCCGTAGGCACGCAATGTTTGGGCTTATCCTTCACCCTTTGCCAATTTACAACGAGACAGGGTATAGCCGTGGGCTCTCACCCTGCTTGCATCACCTGGCTGGCGCCGGCTGGCTATATGTCCACCCTAGTGGCTCTCCTTCTACTACGCGGTTTTATCAGTTCCTATACTTCGTTTCATCTTGCTGAATAGCAGCGGAAGGTTAGGGACCTCAACTGCCCATCAAGCTCCAGTTTAGAAGTGATGTCACCTGGCTCGTCAGGCGCGTATCAGTGCGCGAGTTAAAATGGCGCTGGATAGAAGTTCGACGAGGTGACGGTGCGGATATAACGTTTTCTGTCTGCGATGTTCGAGAAAACTCTGACTTGTGTACTTCGCTCGATTCACTGCACAAACTCAAGTGCCTTTGGTTATCGGGGCTGAAACCTCTTGACGTACCGAGGTTGACGCGAAGCATTGCAGTCTCCATTTTGTGAGTAATAATGTCATGGCACGTTACACAGAAGCCTAGCATGTTGAGCAGAAGCAGGCTCCGCAGAAGCTCTGCCTTTACTTTCTCTGCCACAAGGAAAATTTGAGACTTTTCCGACACTCAAAAGATCGACTATAGGCTTAAACAGTGGAACGTTGACTCAAATCTAACCGCCTTGAGAAATGTCTTGCCTCCATGGACTTGCCGGCCAGAACTCGAGTGTCGGATGTGAAAGTGCCGATGAAGGTTTGCTCCACTGCACTATAGGGGGCTGATGGGAAGTGACTCACAAAGCATATGCGACGGAATTAAGCTGATTTTGTTCTTTTCCCAACGCCATTAAAGGCAAGAGGAGCTGCCGAATAAACATATTTTTGCCAGCGACACCAGATATGCTACCAATGACACTGTTTGGATTCACCACTGTCATCAACCCGCTGTGCCGTGGCGATCCCGGCGACACACGCTTCCGAAGCGGTATCAACGCTATCAACGTCTGATACCCAAAGATCCCCTCGAGAGGGTTTCGATCTGTGCAAAATTGAACCTATCCATTCTTTAATATTTTTTTTTTATTTCAGAAATTATTTTAATCAGTCCTCTCGTACTTCAAGAAACAGTGAACGAAAGAGAGCGCAGTCAGCGCAATTACAACTGCCAGGTGATATTTTAAACAAGCAGCAGGGTCATTTTAAAGATGTTTTTTACGTAATAACTTTTGAATAGAAAATTTTTATTCTGACGATTTTTTGTAAGACTTCACATCGGCCATGGTACCATGAATGTTGAAAAAGCGAACATGACGGTAACGCTAGCATTGTCAACCAGAAGCCTAATTTCTCCAAACATCCACCATATTTATATAATAAATATTACGTTTGAGAGCTTCTTTAGAACACACATGATGTGTCACTGGTACAAAACACGAACAAAACGTCAAAGGGGAACTCCGGCCGTTTTTCGAGCTACCAAAACAAAGTGTATTTTCTGAATACACGTATTTAGTCTTCACGCCACACGGTATGATATTTATTTTGTCGAAACTTAAACTAGCGATTCATAAAACCGTAAATGAAGATCATGATGAAACCAAATTTCCATTTCCAGTGGTGTGACGTCACAAATTATACAGACTTTAAGGTCGCACACGTAGTCTTAAATAAAGTCTGCCAAGCTTTTTTTTTTTTGTGATTGTCAGTGAATGAGCTTTCCAGCATTATTTTACCGCCATCAAACGTCTCGTAATCCTTTGGGAACTGGGTTGACTGTTCACTTTGTACCATTTCTGTCGTCACATTTCAGTGTTGCCGGGAGGGGCTTTCGGTTTGAGAAACAAGATGAGAACGTAATATAAAAAAATGCAGTAACTTCGAGATTTTATTCTATTTTCGCACAATACTTAGGGGACTTGTACAGCCATGTCTGTCGATGCGTTGAGCCAATCATAAGGCAAAATCAGCGACTATAAAAAAATCGCTGGGGTACCCCTGCCTTGTCCTATCAGTTTTTGACTCACTACTTTGCGATGCGTAAGAATGTCTTGCCAGGGCCGTGTCACAGCCTCTTACCTTACGCTGCGGTTCAACGCAAGATGAAATTAAGTATATTTGTCTCTAAGTTCGAAAATCACGTATCGAAAATCGCGCGCTCCGCTGCTCACATTTCATTCGTGCCCGATAGTATTCAAGAGAGACTCTTGTCAAATGCACTGCTACAAGCCAACGTTACTAGAACAGCTATAGGTCGTTTGTATTATATAAAATATAACCCAGATTGTTTACATGGCAGTTTTCTCAGGCTTGTATCGCTTCATTGAGCACAAAATTAATTCGGCGCAACATGTCTTTATGCAGGGCCTCTCGGTAGAGCGTAATTTTTGTCAGTTTATACAGTTCTGTGCTCGTATCTTTGAGCACGAGGGCAAATTGATCACTGTGTTTAGACATGACTGAAACATTTGATAAAGTGAACCATAAATTGCTTCTAGTTAAGAAGTCTGAATATGGCTTAACTGATGGGAACATATGTAATGGTCCTAAACTTATTTTCCGGAGTGCTCAAACTTTGTTGGCATACGGGAAGCCTTGTCGGTCCCGTACACGTCAACCTCTGGAGTCTATCAGGGATATAACTTTGGTACTCTTTTGCACAATACATTTGAAAATGATCTCTTTGATTTTGTTATGTTTCCTCAATTGCTGCCGTATGCTTGAAATGTAAAAAATATTCCACAAGATAGAAGCCCACTGTGAGATTGATATTACCGTGGTGAAACTGTGGTTCTCAAATAATTGTCTTAAACTAAATAAAAAAAAACTAACGTTATCACATTCAGTAGAAAAAATTAAGTACCCTTACATGTCCCCGATGCCTGAAATAGAAAGAACATCTGTCGTACGGGGCCTTGGAGTGTTATGAGATTCCGCCCCTTGAATGGGCACTCTCGTTAATGCTGGGGTGGTCTCATCATTGAGGATGCTCGGCATGGCGTCATGAATTACGTGAGAGTTTAAAATCAAATCAAAATCTGCGATTTTAATGCTAAATTGCTTTGTCCGCTCAAGTTTTTAATTAGCTTCTGCGGCATGGAATTCACATAATTTTTCAGCAGTGAAAGCGTCTAGACAGTTTTTATTCATTTAATTTATGACCAAATGAGTAAAATGGTTATGAAAACATTTTCCGAAAGAAGAGATCTCCATGATTTCTTGATTTTGCCCAAATTTGAAACGGCAATGTGTCACGCTAGAGTGTATTACTCACCAAAAGCATTTGTTTGCCTTCTCGCTATTTGAGGTCAATGGAACTGTTTCATGTTGGTGGGCGCTCCCAGCTTTCGCCTCTCACTCGAATAGAAGTTTAGTTTAAGAGTATTTCGACACCTTCGATTGACACGTTAATGAATGTAAGCTGTTTTAAAAAAACCTGGTAGCGCCAGAACTATAAAATGATGTGTGAGTTTGTTTTCTGTGTTTCTTCATTCGGTATTTTGAGTGTACAACGCTATTTTTTGTCTGTAAGTTCCTTTGTTAGTGTTTGGATGCACAACCGGGAAGGCGTGATGCTGTTGGTGGGCATCAATAAATAAAAATCAACGTAAATATAAGAAAAAGAGAAGCTCAGTTGGGAATTTCCCATTAAATGTTTGGAGAACTGGCTCCAACCCGTACTTCAAAACAGAACCGTATGCCATCGCTGCCGTCGCCGTCGTTTTAGCCGCCACGGCCACTCCGGCAACTACACAAACCTGGACGGAAATGGAAGCAAAAAGAACAGGAAAAAAATCTCGCATATGTCTGTCAAGCGAACTTTCGCTCGCTCCATTTTTCTCGAAACAAACTGCGTACCGCCAACTGTTCAACGAACTGCAAACAGACTAACGGAACGGACATACCGCCAAAGAGCGGCGCTGTTTTAAACTAATAAGGGTCCCAGTGATTCGGTTCCGCTGTACGCAGGGGGTTCGCGTTCTGAAGGGCGAGCTTTTGCAACCGAGTTGTCCTATGCTCCGTTTCACTTGAGTCCGAGCGCTGCTGACGTCACGATCCTGTGGGCCCAATTAAGCTTTAGCGCCAAAAGGCAACGTAATGATCACCGCCTAAACTGATCACGCACAACAGTGAATGCTCCGCTATCCTGCGCTACATCTGAGCGCGATTGGTTTAACCGGCTGTTTAAAACGCACAAAGACGACAAGCGCCGTGACGACGACGTAGTTTTCATGTCGCTTGAATTACCTAATCGCAGCGTAGCATCGGTCCTGAGACCGGACTTACAAGCGTGTGTGTGTAAGTCCTGTCTCAGGGCGCCGCCATCTTTCTCAGTTGGAATGGGCTTGAACGCGGCACAATCCAACTGCGATTGCGTGCTGGTTGCATTGGGCGCGTTCAGTAGCGCCTCCCTTGCCTCCGAACAGAGTGACTCGATCGAGTCAGAGCTCTTTGGATTTTCTCGCCGGAAATCGTCACCAGTCAGGAAATGACGTCATCTTTAACTCCTTTGACTCTACGTGCACCGACTTCGGTCTCGGTGCTTCGGAGCTTTACTCCGAAGCCCCGGAGTTACGTGCACCGAAAGTGACTTTTGGCAGTCCAGTGGAAGGAGTCAGTGACTCCTTTACTCCGGGGCCGCTACTGAACGCACCCATTGGCTGCAGTATCAGCTCAAGGGTGAACGGAGTATAGTTGACGAACCGGACGGGTGAAAGAAACGAAGGAAGCTCTCGTTTTACATTCCCTAACGGTGTTGAAACGTTTAAAGGTATGCTGGTATGTTTCATTTGTACGGGGAGTTAGAATCAAGGCGCGTTTTCACCAGAAACCCCCAAACTACCGCAGGCAACGCCGTGCTTCGTCCGTACACCGTTCTACTCGAGTGGAGGTGAAACGAAGACCCTGGCGGCGCCACCACCGCGGAGTGATACCAGATGGCTCTAAAGCAGGGAACGCCTTCTAACGGAGCCCTCTAATCTCGGGGACTTGTCCGTCCGTCAGTCCGTGCAAGTCTCCGTTAAGTTTAGCACGGAAATTGACGTCACGTGCGCTCTACACTAATTCAATTCCCCAGCCAAATTAAGTGGGAAAATTGACGTCACGTGATATATAGTCGGTGAGAGGTTAAAAACGCAATAGGTGCTCCGCTTCCAGATAACACCTCGACGCACGCGTCACCAAAGCCTGGAAAGGCAACGAGCGCGTGTATGAGGCTGCATTCCTAGCTTGTCGCCGACTACAAACACCAGTTAAGTTTTTTCGTTAGGTTTGGCGGCGACACTGATGAACAATGGGTTCGCCTTCCCTCCCCCAAAACGACTGTTTAGTGTGTTCTAAACAAATATTCACGGTCGCTACTTCCACATTCCATCCATTGTGGAACTTTGTAAATAAAGGTCGCTATCCATTTTATAACCGACGTTTTTCTTCTCATCCAGGCGTGAAGGACAAGTGTGGAGCTGGCAGCCTCGCCATAATTACGTCCAGGAGCTACACGTGCGATGGATGTGCATCGGCGGTATCTGTTCTCACCGGCATTAGGGAAAAACGCACGGGATGAACCTGTACAAGCCCGTGCTATGAGCTTAGTAAATGAATAAACTGGTATAAAGAATGTTCGCGACACTGCCTAATGTTGGCCGTCGTTTTTGTTTGCTTTTTTCCTTTGATTAGGGGGGGGGGGCAGTTTCTAAATATAAGAAACAAAAGCCTCGCGTAAAACATCGAATACGCAAACAGGTGGACCTGATCCATTACTGTAGTTAGCTGCTTCTCATTCAAGCCACTGTTTTCAGTGCAATGACTGTTTCTAATTGCAATGTTTGTTTTTAGTGCAATTGTCGTTTTAGTGCAATGATCGTTTTTAGTGCAATAATAATTTTAAGAGCAATGATTGCTTTTGAGTGCAGTGATTGTTTGCAGTGCAACAATAGTCTAAGGAAAATATATATTTATATAAATATATTCTATTTTACTCTAGTGCTATCTTTTCCAGCACAAACATAGCGCGCCGCTCCAACGCCATACAGACGCTGTTCATTTCAAGTAAACTGCGAACAGATGACTCGCGCAGGAGGAAGGACAAGTAGGGCAACTAAGGAAGCCAAACCTACCTCAAGCTTTCGCCGCTGCGTTAGGAGAGCCTCTGCGCCAACGAAAAGGGGTTCTAGGAAAGTGCCCATTTAGTTAAGCCTCCACGCTCGTGGTACAGACATCGTTGTTACTCAATACATCAAACGGAATGTAATGCCTGCGACACACGGTCAAATACATTACGTGGAAGTTCTGTTTGGGACTCAATAGGATGAGACGAAGAGATACTTTGAAGAGGCGCCTTAAAACGATTTTTGGGGGTGTCGCCCTAGAAAATCTGTGGGAAACGAACAGCCGCGGGTATTTTTTGAGGTAAAGCCCCAATATATTGGGTGTTCCAAGTCACCATGCTCGATCAGAAATGGACGAAAAATTCGACGCCTGCATGTAGTATTCTAAACTTTTCGTCAAAGGTGCATTTCCCAGGTCGGTTTTTTTCTTGTAAAATTACAACGCGTAGCTCTTTTGGTGTACAATATACGGACAAGAAACTTCCCAGGGTTTACGGCAGGCGGCGAAGAAGACAACACAAGCCGAGCACGAAGCATTATTTCACCATCAAAACGCGACGCAATGCACTGGCCAGAACACCTATCGAAACTGAGACTGCAAGATAATGTTGCTCAACATCCGCCCAGATTTTTAATGTTGTTTACAGTAGTATTTTCGAGATTATTAAGGACATTTAATGTCTATTTCAATATTGCAAATTTGTAGTGCGCAAGTTGAGCTAACCTGGTCGATCGTGGCTCTTAACCACATAATCAGACATAAATACATGAGATCTGTATAAGATTTGTATTTTTTTTTTGACTAATTTAGTTTACTTCTTGCTCTGAACCCCCTGACTATATGGAAGCACCCATTGGTTACCCAACTCTGCGAGAAAGTTATCAGTGCTTCAAAAAGTACTCACTATTGAGTTCTGCTTGGTTCCTAGCCCCACTGGAATAGAAGGCAATGAGGACGTTACCGAGCTTCGCGTACCTGCATAAACAGGGTGATCGACGTCAGCAGCATTCTGGTCACTCATTACAAAGAAACTTTAAAAAAAAAGGTAAAATATTTATGGGAATTTCATCCCAACAACAAGCTTCATTTTACAGCGAAGGTGTACATGGTAAGAGTTCCGTGGATTTTTTATGTGCGTAAACATAAACCCGCACCGCCCTCTCTTTGTAGTCCTTCCAAGCGCTTGCGTGCCTAGTTTCCTTCCGTTGTCCCAGGGTGGCAGTCCCGTCGCGCGTGTCTACTTTCCGCCGGGGGCCGGTCCCGTCGTGCGTGTGCCGTCGGCAAGAACGGCAGCGAGAATGTCAGCGGCGGCGGCGGGCGGCTAAAGGCCTGTCCAAACAGGACACTACAAAACTCACGACTCCGGCAGATCGTTAAAATTGAAGCGGGATTTTGATTATGTTACTGAATCTGAACGAAAATGAATCTATGGGACCTGATTTGCCTAATGCATTTTTAGGCGGAACGCACAATGGGTATTTAGGTTTTTATTTCTCATTTATAAAAAAAAATCTTAGTGTGAAGGCTCTCTCCCTGAGGACTGGAAAACGGCAAAAATTAGACCTTTACATAAATCTGGAAATAAGCATCTCGATGCCAACTATAAACCAATTTCTCTTACTTTCACGTCGTCCAAGCTACTCGAACATGTTATTCAACCCATATTTTTTTCAGTTTCATGAAAAAAAAAAATACGGTTCTAACCCAAAGGCAACACGGTTTCGGGTGTGGTTATTCCACAATCACACAGTTAGTGAAAATGACACATGATTTTGCGTCATCCATAAATAAAAGCGGTCAAATTGACTTTATTTTACTTTTTTTTAGATTTTGCGAAGGCCTTTGTCAAAGTCTCGTATAGCAAGCTAGGAACCAGATTTCAAGAAATCTTAAGAAGTAATCAACTAGTGTAATGGACTGTGGCGTACCTCTCTAATAGACCACAGTATGTGGGTTTTAGCAAGGCTGCTTCGGATAGGGTGACTGTTGACTCGGGAATTCCCCAAGGATCAGTTCTGGGGCATCTTTTGTTTTTACTTATTAACGACACTGTGAATATTATTTCCATAAAACTAACGCTCTATACTGACGATTGTGCAGTTTATTACAAGGTGAATTGTTCTAGTGATCAGTATAAGTTAAGTGAAGATCTAGGTATGATTAATAACTGGTGTAGCTCTCGGCAGATGTGCATAAATTATGAAAAAATTGTTTTTATCTCTGTTACTCACAAAAAAAGGTCCCCCCAGATTAAATATAACATAGGAAGCCACAATCTAATAGAAGTTTCTGGAATCAGAATACAAATATTTGGGGATCTGGATTACCAACCACCTCTGCTAGAATATGCAAATACTCCACCTCTGAAACAAAATTACTCGCTTATAAAACTATTATTCGGCCTGTATTAGTATGCGGTAACGTCATCTGGGGGCCCATTTACAAAGTTAAATTTGGCGAAACTAGACAGAATTCAAAACAAAGCTGCTAGGTTTATTTTTAATACCTATGGGAGGACATCAATACACAGTCTTGTTGAAATAGTTGGCCTCCAGTGAACGAAAGAAAGAAATCGAGTGTGCAGATTAAATTTTTTATGTCAGATTATTCATGGGCATTTTAAAATTAATATGCATGACTACATAACTTTTTCACAATAGAAGGCTATTCTACAAGACAAAAATATAGTCTATTCATAGTTCCATTAATGCCTCAGAATAATTATTTCAATTTTTCGTTTTTTCTGTGCACTGTGGAGGAGTGGAACGGGCTTCCTCGAGAGACTGTGGACTTAGGAACTCTTGATTTGTTTGTCGCGCGTTTAGTATAATTTATTCTGTTTTGCAACTGTGTGGTGGAGGATGTGAGTGCCTGCATAATTGACCTTGTGTATTATGTTTCATTATGTTTGTGTCCCGCCTGCTATAATCTCCATGTGAGATTAGCAGTATTTCTAAATAAAATAATAAATAATGTGAACAAGGACACCCGAAACAGGGCCATTGCAGGGAACGATCGAAGGCAGCTCCCCCGGCTTGCAGATATTTGTAAAGTTTTAATTGCAGATCGCGTGTCGACGATTCTGTCCTTTGTCTAGAACTGTAAATAGCGAAGCCAAGATGGGCTCAAAGCCGGAGCGATTCGATCAATGATTAAACGATTCGAAATCGACGCGTGAGCATGTTTCAGCCATAGAAATTGAAGCTTTTCTTTCCAGCCACGTTATGTACTAATTTGCAAAAAAAAACAAAAAAAAAAAAAAGAACTTAGCCGCGTTATGACGGTCAACATAGGTTTACGGCTCTCTACTATCCCGCAGGGGATCGTGATTAAGGAAATTGATAGAACTTAGCGGTCTGTCGAGTAGACCGCCATGTGCGGCGAAAAGCTAATCCTCGTTTGGCAACCAGGGAAGAAAAGACGGCGTCGGCTTGATCGACCAAAACTTTTATTCTCTTTAAGAAAATCACTTTGTTTATGAGCGTTCGATGATATTACTTCGAAATCTTTAACATTCAAAAGTGGGATTACCGCTGGACGTCCCCGGAGCAGTGGTGGCTACAACAGCCAGGTTCACGCCGGCGAAAGTGAGTCTTCTTCACGGGCGGTGGTGCACCTTCAGTGTTTCCACTACCGAGGAGATGGGGCTCAGTGTTTCCGTTTACTCGACGAGAAAGCACGGCCATGGCCGCAGCCTGTGAGCTCATACGGACCCTAGCGAGACTTGCGGAGCCGCGCGCCAGCGTGCAGTTGAGAGCGTTGCAACCCGGCTTCGCATCAGTGACCGCGATGCCGAACTTGACGGCGTCGATTCCCGCATTTTCTGGCTAGTCGTCGGCAGCGGGTGTCATGAGAGAAATTGCGCGGTCCTGGGTATCACATGTCAACATGGTAGCGGCGCAGGCTGGTTGGAGCAATGGAATAACGTTCGCGGTTGCGTCCTCGAAGGTGAGCGGGACGGCTCTCAAGTGATATCGAGCGACCGGGTAGCGATTGGAAATCTGGTCTAGAGCAATGCACGGGCTCGGGCCGGCCCAAAAGCCCGGGCCCGGCCCGGCCCGCGGGCCGGGCTCGGGCCGGGTACCACGTATTTTTTAGGGCCCGAGCCGTGCCTGGTCAGTCGTGTGCCGTAAATTTGAAATCGCGTCGGCCCGGGTCGTGTGCCGTAAATTTAAATTCAAAGGTATCCATGCTAAAGTCCGTCTGCTTCCAGTTCGAGGAGATAGAAGCTCTACTGGAGTCAAGGAACAATATATTGATGGAAAGCGTGAACAAGACAACACTCAACGAGTTAATCGTGTTCCTGCAACCCTTCAAAGATGCTACCGATGCGCTCGAAGGGGAAATACGTCCAACACTTCCTCTGGTTGTCCTTTACGCTTCTGCGTTGAAGAAACATCTTAAACCTAGTGCGGCGGTGTCTGCTGTAGAGGCAGTGGAAATCGAGAAGATCAAGTCCCGTGCTCGTCATTTCCTGGACACAAGGATGAAAATTTCCCTCCTCCACAAGACCGCCACATTTCTCTGGCCTCAGTTCCGCCAACTTCGCATGTTGTCCGAGGACGAGCGCCTTAAGTTTACGCGCACGTCAGAAAGCTACTTGCCCGTGTCACCGAAGCAATGACCCAAGATGAAGATGAGACAAACGATGACGTTCGAGATCCCGCATCAAAAAGAAGGTGCCAGGGTTTGTTTGAAGACTGGTGTGACGCGCAGGAGGACAAGGTAGCCTCCGACGAATTGGAGGAGTATCTACATGGCAAGAAAGACTACTCGTGCTCAGGAGTGGCTGATCTTTGTGACTTCTGGAGAGCGCACGAGAAAGAATTCCCGAAGCTGTCCATTCTAACCAAACGCATCCTGTGCATCCCTGCTACAAGTGCTAGCAGCGAACGGAACTTTAGCGCGGCGGGCTACATTATGCAAGCAAGACGGACCTGCCTGAAGAGAGAGTCCATTGACAATTTATTGTTTCTCCACAAAAATATGTAGGAAGAAAATTTCTCTTGAACGAATTGAATAGAACAACGAAAAGTGCAATATATCTTCAATAAATTCATAAATAAAAAATTCCCCACTTTTGTCTCAAGGATTGTCGGTGTGCCATGAGTACAAAGACTGTCGCAAATGATGCGCATATTTCACCCATTCTCTCGACAATACATATTCTAAGTCGACATATTTATGATATAAAAAACTCGGTCCCAGTTTTCCGGCTCGGGCTGGGCTCGGGCTGGGCTCGGGCTTATATTTGAAAATGTTATCGGGCTCGGGCCGGGCCCGGGCCGTGTCTCTACCGGGCCGGGTCGGGCCGTGCCTAGAAATAAAATATTCTGTCGGGTTCGGGCCGGGCCCGGGACGTGTCTCTACCGGGCCGGGTCGGGCCGGGCCTAGAAATTCCGGCCCGTGCAGTGCTCTAATCTGGTCGAAATGGGCGGAAATAGAGGTGTTCCCCGATGACGACAGTAGCTTCCTGGCACTCTGCGAGAGGATGGTTCGGCGGACACAGAGACCGCTTGAGTCCGTCGCTGATTATTTTTTTCGACAAGAGCTTATTCTCCTAGAAGTGATACATGAAGGAAATGAGTTCACAAAAGTGCGATCTTAAAGTTGCGGGACTTCAGAAGGTGAGCCACGCTGCGATCTTGCGGCTTCAAGCAGTGACTTTCTCATCGTCTTTGGACCTCCTGGAGGCAGCTAAGAACCTAAGTCAGGCGATGCCGCCTTCCAAATTTCCCATGGAACCAGCCGCGAACTAAGTCTAGGTGGAGCATGGTTCGTGTCAGCATCGGCAGCGGTAGAGACGAAGCCGAAAAAGATCGGCTCAATCAAGGTGGCTGTCAAGAGTGAAGAACCTAGGTCATTCAAGTGTCGTAAGTATATATGAGAAAATCCTCAAAGATCGGCCCACGACCACTAGTGAAAAGGTTCCGGAGAGCTTAAAGGCAAACCACTCGGCACAATACGTCGCGCCTCCGCCTGCCAACGTGCAAGCTGAGCTGAAGTACTCTCACGATCAATATGGGTGCGAACACAGCTTCGCGTGGTCCGCGGTACCAGGCCTGTCAACCCGAGGGAAATTTCTCAGATTAAAGTAGTATTCAGGTCTACGTGGGAATAAGGGACATCTTGCTAGTTTGATGGAAAGTTTAGACACCATATATATCTGGAAATTTATAGGTCAGTTATGATTTTCCTTCGAGATAACATTGAATTTCAGTGACTTTGACTACATTTGGGTTATTCCCTCCATCCTTTTGTCGGTTTACTGTGTGACCATCTGCCAAAACTAAGGAGCACTCGAACAACTTTCTTCGGCAAAATCAGTTTTCATCGCCGTAGTGAAAACTATGAAGGAAGGGACCAGTCAACTGGAAGCTTCTAAGAGCGCCGCTGTGTCTTCTCGGAAAAGAAAGCTTGAGTACAACAAGAAATACTGCGATGTCTGGAGATACAGACGCCATGTTCAAGATAGAGACTTGCCATGATTTATATTATTTTCTGAAGTACCGTGCACGAAATGATACTTACTACGTGCCGTGTTCCACGTGTTCCAGTTTGAAAAGTCTAGCTTTTGTTGCAGGCTTTGTTTTGAACTGTCTATTATAAAAAGCACTAAAGAAGTTAGTAGCATGTTCTGATGACGCGAAGATAGCGTTGCATTTGTCGCTTTGAATTTCCCGGTGACACTTCCCCTCGTCCCCTCACTAGATTTGCTTTGACCACTCTTTTGGCCAGATAAACTCATTTTTCAGAAACGTACGCGAGGCATAAAGGCTACATAATATATCTCTTATCGTGAAAATGAAAGTGATGTAGAAAACAACAAATATTTATTATTAAATATTTATTTGGGCAAGCGAGGTAAATTTCGGAAGAAACAGGAAAGTTTCAGGCGTCCGCAAGGAAACTTCTGAACTTCCGTGTTGGCAGCCCTGTATGTATGTATATTTGCGGCGCAATCTCTTTGTATCGAGGGTCTTGTAAGAGACGCCAATAAAAGCAGAAAAGAAAAATGAAAGGAAACAAAGACAACAACGAAAGAGAAATGGTTTGCACGTGTGTCGAAAGTTCGCCAACTGTCACTTTAGCACAGTCAAAGGTAACCAGTTCACATGACACCGTCGTTTTAAGTGAGTGTTTGCCCCTCCAGCCAAAAGTAAGGCAGCGGCTATTGGCCATCTTCGTCAGCTTGGTCCTCTTGGTCATGCCCCCGATTTTTCAGTCGAGTCTGCCACCATGCCTCGAGCCTCTGCTTGGAGCATCCTACATGGGTGTGTTCGTTGGTGAAACCAAGTGCCTGCTCCAAGCAGGCACCCACGATAGGCGTTGGGTGTAGTGCCCTGCACGCAAGCAGCAAGTGGTCGATTGTTTCTTCGCCCGCTCCACACGCACTGCATACCGTTTCAGTCCCGCTGCTATCGTACTTGCTTCGGTATAGGCAGGTACGTAGGGCACCACCACGGGCCTCAATAAGCAGTCGACTGCCCAGCGTGTTCCCGCAAAAAGTCACTGGGGCAATCTCCGTCTTCAGAAACGCGTACATATGCATGGAAGGGTGTTGTAGCATGCTGCTCATCCACCGGTCCCTCGCAACCCTCTTCACTTCCTCCCGCACTGTGCTCATCCACTCCTTTTCTGTTTGAGGTTCAGTGGCCAAGCTGAAGATCTTGAACTTTGTCCCAAGAAGTGACTCGCTTCCTCCACGTCGAGTTGATCTGCTTCAAATGAAGGTACATAAAAACTCGCCTAGGCCATCGGTCTCCGTCCATGTACCGGAGACGTGCGTTGTACTGAAGCTTGCTGTTGGCCTCCCGCGCTTCAAGGAAAGACCAGCCGACGTCGCCTTCTACCAGTTCATTGGCTACTTGTCCATGACACCCTAATGCCTGTCGTCCGACCTCCCTTTGGCACCGCTCGAGATATGCGCGTTGCTCACTGGGAACACACGTGACTGCGTTTCCAAAAGTCAGCCCGGGCACAGCCACAACCTTCCAAAGTTCTCGGGTGACAATGTACCGGTCACAGCTCCGTAGGCTTCACCTTCGCAGTATGTTCCGCTTACTTACTGAGGACTTCCTGCGGCCCGCATGGTGCCTAGTCAAGTAGTCCTCTCAAGCCGACAGTGTTATTCCGAGGTACCTGTACTCCGTGTGAAGAGCTATGGCTGAGCCTTGTAGGATGAGCGATCCAAGATTGCACTCCTCGCCAGAAAATATTACTGTCGCTAACTTCCCAGCATTAAAGCATAGTCGGAGGTGTTCCGCTGCAGTTTCACAGACGAGTAGCAACCTCCTCCTGTCTTCCACACTGTCGGCCATGAGCACGGGGTATTCAGCATAGGCAAGGCCAGAGAGTCGCCACGCTACAATATCACCATGTTGAGGGAGTTCCAGAGTGAAACCAATGCCAGTGTCTTCAATTCCCTTTTCCATACTAGAGGCATATAGCATATATAGCGTCGGCGACAAAGGGCAGCCCTGTCATAAACCTTTTCCAACTGTGACTTCGCCTGATCTCACACCACTGAACGATGTTGTAACAACATTGCCGTCGTATAGCCGACGAAATACCCTCACCCATGTTTGGGACATATAAAGGTGTCTCAGCCTTTCCAGCAGCGAAACCCGTTCTGCAGCTCCGTAAACACGCCGGCTCCCTCAGCCCATGCAGTGATCCGCCAGTTGATGATAACCGCAAATACTCTGTATGCAACTTGAGGGACGGTCAGCGGTCGGTAGTCATGCAACAGCTGCTTGTTTCCACCTTTTTTTTTTTTTAGATGAAGGTTACTCGACCACGCCTCGAGTCAGTGGGGATCGGGTCATCTCCACAGCATATGCAATTGAACAAGTGGGCCAACTGCTCTTGAGCGTCGGGTGATGGTGGTGTTGTCGCTCGTCAAATTAGGTAGCGGTGGATCTTTTATATATGAGCCTCCTGCTGACACGCTCTCAGTGCCGTGGCAATCCTGTGTCGTCCAACAAAGATTGTAAAGGTGTTCATCCAAGAGTGCTCTAACGTTGTGTACTACACTTCCATTTTTGGCATCGATCAGTTGGGGAGAATTATCTCTTCCATCCAGTGTTCTAATATAGCGCCAGAACTTCTCTCCGGCTCTTTTGCCACCCTTCCTGATATCTGTCATCACCTTACAATCATGTATATCTTTTTTCTCCTCGACGATAGATTGTGTTATTGCCTTGAGCTTGTGGTAGTCCTCCCAGAGTCGCAGAGTCTCCGGTGCTTTTCCGAGCGTCCGCAGCACCTGGCGATGGTTTCGGTTAGCGTCTTGCCAGCGTTGGACGGATCTTTGAATTTCAGCATCGCACCCCAATACAAGCCGTCTTTTTCCGCTTGAGCCTCTCATAATCGACTGTGTGGTGATTGTCTGCCGAAGCGCAGTGGAATAGTCATCATAGATGAGGGCATTGATGCGTTTATCACTTTCTTCAAACTCCTGACATAGTGCTTCAATATCACATTCACGTAATTGAAACGTTATTTTACGTTTCGGCCGGCTGCGGTATCGCTGGATTGCGCCAAAATGAAGTATGATGCTGTTATGATAGCTGTCCAATACTCCACTCTCCATCTTCATCTACAGTGTTTTTTTGAAGACGACGTGCGAGCCTCTTTGATGCCAGGGCGTAGCCAATACATGCTCGTCGGTCCTGGGCCATCCATGTGTGTTGGCCCTCTCGTTCCTCTCTGAGGTTTAGAATCTCAAGGTCGAACTCCTCCGACAGCTGCCTCATTCTGACATTATCATCCTAACGACCGCCAATCTCAACCAGATGACCATTAAAGTCCCCCATAAGTAACACAGACATTCTTCGATCTAGGTTTTTGATGTCACGTTGAACGCACTCCAGTATGGCCTTAGTCTCCTCATGCCTGACATTTCCCACGGAAAAGTAAAGGGTGCATACCGCTCTCGGCATGCTACCCACCTGTCCATAAACCCGCAAGTGTTCGCAGCACGTTTCAGATATCCTTATCCATGCTTGACCTTTACTTGGCCAAAGGAGGCCCACACCTCATCCCCGTCGGTCACCCTCCACCATGCTACACCCAGTCCAGCACCAAGAAGGGTCTACTAGGGTTCCTCAGCGTCACGCAGGTGTGTTTCAGCAACCCCGAACAAAGAAAAGCCTTGTTTCTGGATTTCTACATAGAGTTCACTCCACTTTTGTTGACGCCTCGCACTATTCAAATTAAAAAAAAAAAAAAAAACCAACGACAGCATTGTCTCGTTTCCGTGGTTGCCCTAGCTGCCGCCACGCCAGAAACTCGGTCAACACTCCCGCTGAAGCTGCATGGATGCTAGTTTCTGTTGGACCAGTTGGTTCACAAAGTGCGTCAGCTCTGGTGATGGGGCACATCAGGGGTGCTGAAGGCATCCGGCCATTTTCTCGTTCGGCATTGGGTTGCACCCAGGAAAGGTCTGTCTCGCGGTAGGCCCTAGAGCACACGTTCCTCCCTGACTACCTGGCCTCGATGAGAGTGTCCCACAGCTTTGTCCTTGAAGAGGTCCGTTGGGTGGTATGAGGAGTAGGGGAACCCATATTGCGTAGGGCCATATGGCGGATGGTCCCTCTGGCGTTGTGGGGAAAACACACGACCGCGATAGTTCGGCACAGGCTGCCGTACAGCCTCCTTTGATTTTGGAGGCGTGTTCACCACCCGGTGAGCTCCACTCGTTCTGGGACCAGAAGAGAGACCTGGGAAGTTGTGAGCGTGTGTTTTTTTTTTTGCCTCTGGACTGTTCACTACTGTGGGATGCGTTCCGTGTCGTCCCCTGTTGCTCCCAGTATGGCCGCTAAAATTGTCCCTTCTCTGCGGTCCTAAAAAATGAGTCACAAATGCACCCACTCGGTCGGTTACTACCTGGCTACCTTCTGTGCGGTAGTGAAGCCCGTCCTTTTGCATTGCTGGAATGCTGGCCAGTTCTCGGCTGAAGTCGATAAACCTTGCTCTAATTCTCTTGCACAGCAGCTTAAGCTTTGCATTCAGGAGCATGGTCGTAGCGCGTAGTTCCTTTCCTCTGCCGTTTATTTCGGTACTGAGCACATGGCTAGTGATGCCTCACGTTTGGCCCGCTGCAGCCTCAGACGCTCTATAATTGTGTCAGGTTGCTTGCCCTTCAGAACGTCATTCAACCCCACGTACAGCATATAGACCTTTTCAGCGGCAGTCTCGAACGAAGCGACCGGGCAAAAAATGCTTAGTCACTGAGCTGTGGACGCATGCGCAGCGTCCGATATACCGCACAGCAGATCAACAGCGCGTGCTTGGAAGGCGTTCCACAGCCCAGCAGACAAAGATGGCAGCGTGCAGGAGGCGATTTCTGCAAAGGTCTATACGTGCGTGGTACATTCCTCTCTTTTTCCTCATGTGTTTTGATAATTTTATGTACTACCTCAGTTGTGGCTCTCCAGTTCGTTATAAACTCCATGCTTTGAGGTGCTTTGGACTTCCTCGATGAGAGCTCGAGCCATCCGCGGACGTTCCCATCGTGGCGGTCGGATTTGAACAGCCTCACGCGCCAGCTTTTTGCAGCCACGGGCACGTGAATCTCCTGAATAGACATGTGTGTGACTCCACTTAAAGTTTTGCTTGGGACTCCGTCACCCTGCGAGTCAGTGTGCGCTGTCACATTATCGGTGGTATTCATAGCACTACCGGCATCCTGTGGACAGTCATCCTGTAGTTCGTTTCCTTGCTTGTCTACTCCAGCCTTTTTGTCGCATCGTTCAATGTCAGCATACTCTGGTGCAGATCTGTTTCACCACTCATCTGGTTCTCCCCTTCAGATTCCGATGGTGCGCTGCTTGTCCCATTTTCTATAACCATGGACTTTCCTGTCTGTCCATCTACTACTGCATGTCCTTGGAGCGCTGTCACTAGTGTTTGCAGTGTTTCGTTCTTCAGGCCTGTTCACACATGCAGCGGAGCGCTACAAGCATAGCGCTTACCTCGCGCTAAGCGCGTGCTGACGGGAGCGTTCACCAGCTTTGTATCCCACCGTCAAAACTGTTGCTCATGGCTGACGATAAGTAGCTGACGGCGCGTGAGGAGCGCTACATCAGCGCTTCGCTGCATGTGAGAACCGGCCTTTCTTCGGCACCTCGTTTATCCTGCATCCAAGTGTCGATATCCTCCAAGTCACTTCAGACGGCCTGCGCTCGTTCGCTGCTGCACCTAGGCGTGCTGACATGGCGCCTATCTGAGCCTCTCGTTCCTCGAGCCTTTTTCATCCCTCATTTTGAACATCTCGTCGCATACCATGCATGCGAGAGGATATCTTTGATTCGTGCCGTCTCGTGTTGCGTCTGCCATCAGCTGTAACGACCCGCGCTCTACAATATTAATAATGTCATCAACAGAAGCAGCAGAGTCTTAGCAGCCGCTACAATGTCGGTACTCTTCACTGTGGTTTGGGAAGTCCGGGCAGAGTCTGGCGTCAAGACGGGCGTCGCGGCGCGAGTAGCAGTGGTCGGCGTAACACCCTGAGAGGGCCCGTCGGCCGGCCGATTGGCGCCAGTACAGGCCGCATGTACGTCAACCAGTATCGTTGCCTTTGGCTGGCAGTGCCCACTGACCTGGGGTTCTGACGAGACCAGATGCTGCACACTATTGGACATCGTGTTTACAGGCAGGAAGCGTGTGGTAGGGAGCAACGTGGGAGTAGAAGTTTCCCCTGCGGCCGATGGCTCGTCCGTGCAGTCCATGACCACTTCTGAACCGTTGTTGCCCGCCATTTGGATATCCAAGCTCTCAGGAAGGAACACTTTGTCTTCATTGCTGAGAGTGGTGTTGCTCAAAAAAAAAAAAAAAGCTTTCAGCCTTTCCACTATGGTGAAGAAGGAAGACCAGCGAAGCTGCACTCCCGAAGGAAAAATCTATCAATGTAACCCTGTTTGGCAGTCAATGTTTTTTAGTGGACCGCTGACTTTGCCTGACTGTACGTCAAGCATGTCAAGCATGTCTGATTGGCCAAAAAGGTACTCTGACCGACAGCCAAACTCCAGTCAGACTCCACTTGTCGGCTTTCTGATGGTTTCCTGGTGGCAGTCGGCCGCCGCGAAATGCCATCAAGTTGTCTTGGTGGCGATTCTGATTGTACATCGATTGTCTCTGACTGTACGTCAAAAAGCTTTGACGTGCAGACAGACGTACGGTCAAAGGACGTAAAGTTCGTTCGGATACCACTATTTCGTCAAATCTATGAATACGAAAAACGATCTATGCACAAGAAAACGATTTCGGGACGTGAGCCCATAAAACCGCCGTTGTTAGAGATATGACACCCAGCCGACCGACAACCTTGATCAGAAGCACGCCGAAACGCCGAACACGCCACTTCGCTTCGCCCATACAGGCTTCGCCGAGCTTTCATGAACGATCGCTCTCGACTCGTTTTGTTTGCCCGCTTGCTCCAACCTGTTGATCCTGCCCGGGCTCTACAATGTCTTGTTTTAGTAGAATTTCTACTCGACAAGACCCAGCCTGTTGTGAGTTCCGACGATGTAAGGGACTTTAGCGGTGTAGTTGAAGACGACAAGGTGTACCAGGTCTACTGGGCCGGAGACGCGCGAACAAAAGGATCGTTCTACGACGCGAAAGTACTCTACATGGCAGGTGAGTAGAACTGAAGTACGGCAAGTGATGTACGAGTGCTTTGCATAACATGCTGAAGGCTTAACTGCATTTGCAGCCGAAGCATCTCGTATAAAACGAATGGTCAAATCTAGTTTCCAAAGCGATTTCATAGCATATGGGTTAAGGTGTCCGATTTGTACGCAAGCGGTCGCGGGTCCGATCCGCGGTGGTCCTACTTTTTTTTTCTCGATCATCTTGTTTTATCGAGGCATATGGCGATATTTATGAGTGCGTATAGCTTTACTCTTATACAAACCCTATTGAAAAAACCAGCTCAAGCTGGGTCCCAGCTTCAAGCTGGGTTATTGCCCCAGCATGCCCAGCTTGGCATGCTGGTCATGCTGGTTGATCTGGTCATACTGGTCATGATGGTTGATCTGGTCCCAGCTTCAAGCTGGGTTATTGCCCCAGCATGCCCAGTTTGGCATGCTGGTCATGCTGTTAAACTGGTCATGCTGGTGAACTTCCCAACCAGTTTAACCTGTTTAAATTAATACACAGAATAAAAAAGCCAAGCTCGTCAGAAAAGCCAACTCGGCATCCAATTTATTATTTTCGTACTTGCGGCAGCCTCACATGAACTCAAATGCTACACATCATCGGCGCTGACACAGTACTAACCGACGCACAGATTCTCGGTGCAAATTGTCTACAATGTTAATAAAACCAGATTGCTTATCTCTCAACACGAAAAAAATACTAGACACAGGCCAAAAACAGGCAATAGCAGACGAAAATACTACACGGACGAGAGAAGCGAACCTGGGTCCCGCCAGCGATGGGGGCGAAGCGGCAACTTGCGTGGTCGGCAGAGGCGAGGAAATCCGTGTGGCTTGGATGGCATTGGCGATACTCCTCGGCACCGCCGTCATTCTTGGGCACACACACGTTCGAAGACACGAAGCGACGCCGCAGTCGGGACGTCTGACATCTTCCCGCACTGAACGGACTGCCGCTCGCTGTCTTCTCAAAACCCGCTTCGCTTGCACCGTCGTTCAACTAGTCTCCAAACAACGCGCACACAGCCGTCCCTTCGATCTGCCCTCTGCCCAAGCTATCCAAACGCGTCTTCGATTCTCCGTTTCTACCACTCTCTCTCTCTCTCTCTCTTTTCTCGCACACAAAGGTAGCTTGCAGCGCGCCTGACGCGCCCGGTGGTCTACCAAAAACGAGAGGACAAAGAACAGGACGTGGCCTCGTTCCAGCAGCCGACCTTGTCGCGCGCGCTCCCAGCAATGCCAGTTCGGCTATCTCTAGCCGACCTTGGCGTGCGCGCTCCCAGCATGACCAGCTTGACCACCACGATTATTATTTCGACCAGATTCACCAGCTTGTCTCCCAGCATGACCAGCTCGTCTCCCAGCTTGACCACATTGGCTCCATGGAAAACCAGTTTGACCAGTTAAGACCAGACTGGCTCCCAGCTACACCAGATTGAATCTAAAACCAGATTCGAGTGAGACCATGCTGGTTTTTACTTAGACCAGACTGACCAGCTTAAATTCCAGCTTGCCCAGCTTAAACCAGCTTGATTGCCAGCTAAACCAGTTTAATTACCACATTGACCAGTTTGACCACCTTGATTACCAGCTTGACCACCTTAATTACCAGCTTGACCAGTTTGATTTTCATGCTGGTTTTTCCAATAGGGAATGCTGTCCTTGTTGATGAAATTCCCTTGGCAGTGGCAGTCAGACGTCATCTGATGGACCATCAGATGACGTCTGATGGTCCATCACGTTCCACCAAGGCTGCTGACTGGCTGTCAGAGTCCCAAATTACGTATCTTGATGAATTTTCAATAGGGCTGTGATGGGACGACCTCAAAGACGACTTCTTGGACGACCTCGAGGACTACTTCTAGGACGACCTCAGGGACGACGTCAAGGACGATTTCAAGGACGACCTTAAGGACGACTTCTAGGACGACTTCAAGGACATCGAGGACGACCTCAAGGACGACTTTTAGGACAATCTCTAGGAAGACCTCATGGACGACCTCGAGGACAACGTCTAGGACGGGTCTTAGGACGACTTCTAGAGCGACCCCTAGGACGACCTCAAGAATGTCCTGTAGGACGATCTTGACGACGACCTCTCGGACAACCTCGAGGATGACCTTGAGGACGACGTCTACGACGACCTCAAGGACAACTTCTATGACGACCTCGAGGACGACATATAGGAGTGGGAAGGCTGGAAATGTTGCCACCATCTATGAGCGAGGCCAGCAAGCCGGTTGTCTAGTAGCCGCCGTCGCTCATATCTGGCGGTAGCTGTCCAGAGTTTGTGTCGACATTGGTTTGGTACCGGACACGATCCTTGGGAACCTAGTCCTTAACAGCTCCGCTGTAAAACTCCGGACTGAAATGAATATCTTGTGCAGTATCTGTAGGGGAACACGCAGTAGCTTGTAGACGCTCAATGAATTCTCCCTTGTTTCCGAAGGTAGGAAGACCACGGGCTTTTAGCGTCCTTTTTAAGTCGAGAACCTTCATCTCGGTCATTTTTTCAGCAGACATATTTTCCATCGGCATAGACAGCAAGCCGGTATCGACGGGGCCTGGGGCCGACCAAAGGATACGGAGTAGGCGATGTATCTGCGGCGTCTTCGGCGCCTCGGCCGAGCGGAGCGGTGCAGCGGAGGTCAATCGAGCTTCGGGATGACCGGTCGTGTGAAAAAAGCACGGCGTCAAGCACGCCGCGACGTTTAAAGGGAGACCCCGAAAAGAAACGATCCTCCAGATTCAAAACAAGCGCGCGCAGGCGTGCAGGCGCGCAGTACCCTGTGCGCCTGCGCGGTACTATAACTGTTCTTTGAAGCAGGATGAAAAAAAAAAAATCATGATTTTGTTTTAGAAATGAAAAAAACATACCTACTTGATTTAAATCAGCTCTCTTTTATTTAAACCAGATCTTTTTTAATTTATACCAAACTTATTTCTTAAAATCAACATTATGTTACTTTTTTCACGTTATATTTTAAAACATTAGACTCATTTTTCAACTTGCCCTAATAACTAAAACAATGCGGGAGGGCGTGTAGTGCAACTTCATTTAAGCCCCAAAAAAAGTTATATTAAATGCTTATACAAACACATTACACTTCATGTTTAAATAAGCAATGCTTGTTTTTTAGTGGTCAATCACTATTTCCATAGTACATCAGCAAGGTATGACAAGCTCTTACGTTTTTATTATGAAAAAATATCGGTAAAATAGTTTTTATCCCATGAACAATCAAAGACAAAAGTTACCACAAACAAGAACGCACACATATAAAACAAAAGAAGCCATACCACTGGCTGGTGAGCTAAATTATGCTTCGGTGCAGTTTTCATGAAATAGTTTGTAAGGGAAAGCAAGTTCCCCAGCTTTCTTAACGCCCAAGTTACTTGAGAGCTTGGAGTGCGCCCCTTACAAAAATTTTTAATGAATTTCATTTGACAGTTTATGGAGTCTACTCATTACATCTTTTCGAGTCTCAATAGAAATGCAAACGAGTTTTGTAACGAGTCCGTAAGGAGTTTACGAAAACTATTGGCCACCGCGTTCCAATTGATGTTTCGACAAAGCTACCGCATAAAGTTTCCAATGTATTTCATATGAATATAATTTGAAAGTCTATTGACACCGTTTCGAGTCTGTGTTGAAAAACAATTGATTTTTTGTAACGAGTCCCTAAGGAGTTTACGAAAACTATTGGCCACCGCGTTTCAATTACGGTTTTGCCGTGCCACCTCATAAGAATTTCTAATAGATCTCATTTGAAAGTCTAGATACACTGCTTTGAGTCTCTGTTGAAAATCAAATGTTTTTTTCTACCACGTTGTACTTGAGGTTTTGACGTGCCATCTCATTAGGTATATTCCGACGAGTCGGAATATACCAAATGAGATGGCCCATCAAAACCTGAATTGCAACGCTGTAGAAAATAACATTTGATTTTCAACAGAGACTCAAAGCAGTGTATCTAGACTTTCAAATGAAATGTATTAGAAATTATACTCCTAGCATGGGTTTCTAGATAGACGGCCATAGGTTGCATAACATGTGGTCCGGATCTAACCGTTGTTTTGAGGGAAGGGGAAAGTGAGTGCAAGTGTTTTACTTATATGTATGCCTATATACGCATACAAGGTTCGGAAAATGCCTGCATAAAACCGTGGGAAGGAGTAATAACTGGTTTATTAAAAATGCAAAATTCCAGTATACGGTACACTGCCTTCGTGTTCATGGGGGACCTTGTACTGCCTTCGTGTCCATGGGAGACCTTGTACTGCCTTCGTGTTCATGGGAGACCTTGTACTGCCTTCGTGTCCATGGGAGACCTTGTACTGCCTTCGTGTCCATGGGAGACCTTGTACTGCCTTCATGTCCATGGGAGACCTTGTACTGGTAACCTATAAAGAAAAAAGATGCACAGTTACACGTTGATCTGCTTATCTAAACTTCAATGTCTGCGCAAGGTATCCTGATCACAGCGCAGCACTACCTCAGCGCTGAATCAGTATTACAAACCGGAACATCAGTCCTTTATGAAAGGAGGACCCTCAGAGCACACGATACAGGCCATGGAAGTAGCAGTGACTCGTTGCCTTAACAGGACTGAGTTAGCGCTGCACTGTATGTGTGAACCAGCCTTAAATGCAGAAAGTCACATTCAAAATTCCTACATTTTTGCTCACCCAGGCACTTAATTTACACACTACCTTGATAGTTTAATGAGTGGCACTAATAACACTGTCAGGGGCACCATAATGCAAAAGTATATTTTGCCCCCGAGTCTGCGAGAATCAATCGCTCACTGTTTTGCCGCCGCATTGCACTCTTTTTTATTTCGGCTTTTGAAAAGGTCTACCAAAGATAAGCCAGCAGATGTTGCCGCTTATGAAGTTTACCAAATTCGAACATAGAGAAGCTAAGACTTATAAGCATCTCGCAGAATTAATATGGCAATTCGAGCCAATTGATCCATGATCGTAGACAAGCGCCGCAAAAAACACATGGACAATAAGTGGTGGTAAACACTGGCGCCAGTGTTTTATGCCCATAATTGTTGTCCCTGTGTATTTTTATTTACTTTTTTGTGTTTGTTTACTATCTTGAAGAAGTATTTTTAATCACAACGGACACGAAGGAAAGGGTAATAGGGTTCTATGCGGATCATAAAGCCATGCTCCGAATGGGTGAGTGTCAACTGCAGCTTTCACAACAGTGGCGGATCCAAAGGGGGGGGGGGGGGCGCCCCTCCCCCCCCACATACAAAGTTGACCCCCCTCCCTCCTCCTTCTCGGAGGGCAATTTGATATGAGTGGACCCCCCTTGCACAAGAAAGAATGGGAGAATAGTATCCTTAAAAATTTTCCGCCCACACCAAAACGGAGGTCTGGATCCGCCACACTAAGTTTGAATTATTGGGAGGATCGATACATCAGAGGCCGAATTCAAAAAGCAAACTTACGATAAAAACTTGCGTATGACAAAACCCAAGAAGAAATCCTTATTAACAAAACAAGATTGTCGCAACTTTGTGTGACTTACAACGGAATATTACGACATTATCCAAAGTGTCTCACAAACTTTTTAGGGCAAGCATGGCCGCACATCACTTGGCTATTTCGCCGCGACCAGCAATGAATATAGAAGCGTGGGCAAGAGGCATGTGTTTTGCGCACTGTTCGCATGCATCCCTACTTGAAGCAGCCTAAGGACAATGCTAAACTACACACGGAGGATTCAGCCGACGAGTCTTGCCGAGCTGTCCATCCTGCCCGTTAGAGCTAATGAGGTGCAGGACTGCGATCAACGGCGAGATGCGCCAATGAATCAACGAAAGAAAATGCCACACAAATCTTCAGTGCACCCAAAATGATCCTTCACCTATGAATGGCGTGAACCTGATTTGGTGATCACTAGCGCCCTCTCATACTTCAGTAGTGATTTTCAAAGTGGTGAGCAGCTGTGCGACTCTACCACACTAAAAGGCACATTCCTGACTGGATGTGCCTTTTTAATCCGAAAGCATAATATGTCCACGGAGCGGAAAATCCGAGTTGTACCAAACGTTAACAGAGGAATAAAAGAAAGAATAAAATGTGCTTCCACGGCTGAGATTTGAACCCAGTGCTGCTGTGTGAGAGCCGGGCATGCCAGCTGCTCTGCTATCTCAGCCGCTTCGGAATGCGACATTACTCTCCCCTCAAAAAGAAGCTTGTCCCATTACAGCAAAAGACGGCATGTCTTTACCCGCTCTTCGTCCCTGTTTATCCGAGGCTGTTTTTTCATCATGTTTGACGGCATCGGCGTTGATGTGCCCGAAAGATGGTCATAAAAATATGTCCTCGGTTCGATGACATCACACTCCACGTGACGACATGACGTACCATGATGTGTGACGCCGCATGATGTAATGTAAAACAAATATTAGAGGGGCACTTGGGTATCCCTACGTGGATTGAATGCGAAAGCATTGATATTCCTAACAATAGAGGGGGAAAAGAAGGAAGTGTCGTTAAGAATGGCAATGCTTTCGCTTTCAATCCACAAAGGGATACCTAAGTGCCCCACTAATATTTTGTGTGGAGTAGAGCTCAAATAAACGCCATACAGTGCAGTATATCCACGATTAAGTTGCTGCTAGTCGTGAGGCTTAATGTTTTGCACCAACAATACCATAGTTTCTCCTCGGTTGCGACGAAGCGCCACTGCGCTACGAACTTGCTAGAAATTTCTGCATATGCGACCGCTTTCTTCTGGAAACCTATGGTGACCTGCCACTCACTTTTGGCCAAAGAACAGTGAAAATACTAGATGTGAAAACAGCCATAACAAGCATTAAAGAAATCAAGATGGGGGTCATAGCATTAGCTTCCTAACGTGGCGAGACTAGCACAGGATTTCTGTTACTCGCCGTTTGTAAGACAGGAGTCGACTTTTTCCGGTCTGATCTTGAAAACAAAGTTTGGTTCGGTTAATTTTGTAGCAGAAGGCCTGTGCTTTCCCATTTGTAGGGTCATTTTCTCGGTTCAAAATATGACACCGAGTCCTTCCCATAAAAATGCGTGGGTGCCCGCTAGGACTCTTCGAAATGATTAAATTAACTGAGGTCATGCTATACTCTGTTGCCACTCTAGAATAGCAAAGCCCCTCCCACAAAGCCCTACACTCTTTTTAATAAGCACACACTAGAGAGGAGGAAAGCCAAGAGGATACCGCCAATCATGGCGAGCAAAGGGAATTGTGGGTGGGGCTTGTGCTATTCTATAGTTGCAACAGACTATAACAAAAGTTTACAGTACCATGAAAACAAAAAGACCAAGTATGCACAGAAATTTGCAGGAAGTGTAGCAGGGAAAGAATAGAAAAAACTGCAGCTGCAATATTTACCCTTTAAATTTCCCTCGACAGCAGAGCAGAGACGACATGCTGGTCGTCAGAGCCTGGAGGGCCACCCCCTTGTACTGGGAGCACATGTAGTCTGAAACAAACAACAAACAAAAAATTAAATGCATGGACAATCCGCACATGCTGTTATTTCGCTTCATTGGCCGCTTCAAAGAAAGCAAGCATGCACACCGTTGTTCAACCATGTCAAGTGCTAGCCGAATCTTCCTGCCGCCAGGATTAAGATATTGCTTGCGCTATAAAAAAAAAACAAAAAACAATTACACACTACCCAGCTGGCACGCTGAAAGTTCAAACATTGAAGAAACTAACTCATAAAACTTCAATGCATGAGCTACACCTCGTGGACAATACACAAAAGTATGTTCAGTGTAAACCTTGGTGCACTGCAAGGCTGCTTTACCTCAGCCAGTTTGAAACATCTGCAGTTTCATTCTTTTCAAGATATTATGCCTGAAAATTTGTGACAAATTAACTGGGTTAAAATTTTTTAATCGACACCCGGCCCAAATATTTAGGAAGTATACTAGTGGGATAATTTCTAACTTACCATAATTATTTTCGGCATCCTGAAGGCGTCGCTTCAGGGTCCAGTTTTCATATTGGATCCACCTCACCCTCACAGCTGCAACCACACTGAAATGTTTGCAAAGTTTCAGGCAGGGTAATAAACGTCTGCTGTTTCTCTCGAACACCGCTGTCACAAATTTTGTCTTTTTTGTCATTTTGTTCTGTTTAAGGGTGGTTTGGGGGAGGGTCAATTGCGATTCTCGCACATGTTTACCTGAGCGCCAAAGGCATGAGCTCGGATGAGACTATACTCCCTTTCATACTTAGGGTGCAACGCTGTCAAAGCTATTGGCGCGAGCGTGTGGCTTGATCTCGTTGATCATTTGCACACCTTGTCGCGCAAGCAAAACCGTAGATAAAGCCACGCACCCGCGCCAGTAGCTTTGACAGCGTTGCACGCTAAGTATGAAACGGAGTATAATGCCGGCCGAACTTTAAACCAATGGGAAGAGGAAGACAAGAAGAAGGAAGTGGGACTTGGAGCGTTTCAGGTTGACCAACCACGAACCTGTGACAACCGCATAGGTCATTCAACACACGTCCCATACCACTTAAACACTGTGTCAAACTGCATTTTGAAGTCAGTCCCAGTTCCAACGGTGTATGAATAAAGGCATCCATTTCGTGGCATGCCTTGAAATGAATCGAAGTGACGCAAGCTGGGAACACACTGCTGCTGCTTCATTTGGGAATAACTGCGGCCCTTGGCTTTATCACATCACAATTGCAAAATGAAAGAGAAAAAAAAAAAATAAAGGCAAAAGGAACAACTGCTTTATCAATCTAACCGACAAATGTAAACCCAGTTCAATTCTAAAAAGCCAGGGGACCGAAGTTTGTCCTAACAGTACAATCCAGTCCACTTCCATAACTTCAAAACAAAAGATGGATATCCTCTTCAACCATTTTGACTGAAAAGGAATATTGGCTCTGCATGAAGCGAATTCAAAGGAAGTCTAACTGCTGAAATGTAATGAAGTATTATCAATGTAATCAATTTACAGTTGAATGACATCAGTACACTGCTAAACCAATAAGACATTTTCTAAAGCAACGGAGTGAAAGTAGCATTAGGAATTCAATACATGCTCTGTTGACATAAGCTACAATTTCTTGGACCATACACAGAATGAGTGGCAACTTTTCATTACGCTACACATAGAAACAAACATTAGGACAAATAAAGCAAACTCAACTAGTTAAAAAAAAACAAAACAAATTCTAGCTTAACGAGAAAACGTGTGCCGAGAAAATAGGGAGTTTTAGAATATCGGGCGCTACTTTACCGCGCGTTACGGACGGTAAAATAGCGAGGATTGCGGCGAAGAGTTTTAGAATAGCGTTTCTCTGCCGGGGACCCCCCAAAACGCAAGCATCTCGCGCTTAAAACGCCACCAAGATGTCGCGACAGCTTTTATTTGGAATTTAGAACGTTTAATCTTAAAAATTAAACAAGCTTTTTGTCCAGAGTAACATTTTTATAGTTGTTTTATACTCAATGCCGCATGTTTTGTTTTTGTCACTGCCAAGCTGCTCTGTTGTACCAGAGCATTGAAGGACTCTGGTTGTACTTACGAAGCCCAGACGATCCACTACCCAGGCATGCTTAGATGTCTGCCACGATCGTAAGTACACGCGCCTCGATAGCTTTGCGCCTCGATAGCTTTGCGCCTCGATAGCTCTGAGCTGTGAATCCAGCGATCTGTGGCGTTTTGAAAACGCTTCGACCATACCGACCGCGGGCGCCGAGTGCGACTCACGCAGTTCCCGAGCGGGCGACGGCGTCGAAGACGCGATCAACGGAGATGTCGTGGGCGCCGCCTTTTGCGCTACCCACGCCATTATCGAGAAATAAAGAACCCGAAAGCTCGAGTCCGAAGCTTGTTTTGGGTCTCCGCATGCACAGCAGCCACGAGATTACTCTAAAACTCCATAATGTTCATTTCTCGTTCAACGCGTACAATGCAAACAAAGAAGTATGCTTACCAACTGCGTTGAGTTGCTCGTTCTGTCGCGTCGTCGGTCTTCCGCGCTCTTCTTGAACATAATCATCACAAGAGAAACTTTACAGATAGATAAACTTGATTAAATTAGCACATTTCCATGTCTAAAGGCCATTTCCATCCCGCGACACACCAAACGGTCGCAAAACTGGCGAAACCATGGCGGACTTGATGGCGGAAAAAGAAAAAAACAAAGAACAGGTGTCGCTACCGATGGGGCGTCGAAGACGCGATCCTTAAAATATGAAACGGAAACCAGTAAAAGTTACAATACTGAAACCGAAACTGACCAAATCGCGGTAGAGGGGCGCTGTAAATAGGTCTCTTCACATGATGCATCGTGTTGGCGAATCTTGTGGCGCAAAACTAGGTTTCGGGAAACAGATTCCCCGTAAGAACTCGACCGAAAAAGTGGCGCGCCTCCGAGAAAAGTGGCGCGTGTTTCTCACTTCTGCAGCAACTTTTCGCTGAAACCTCACCGACGCCCGTCAATCACCCGAAGGAGAAACGCGGACGCTGCCAATGGCCGCCCGACTTCGCTATGACGTCTGACCTTCGAGGAGGAGCGAGCTTTTGGAGGAGTCTGATTTTTGGCCGATCCCGTATCCGAGCTTTGCCGAAAGAAAACAAACAAACATGGCGAGCGACAAGCCCCCCTATGCGACAAGCGAAGAAGCGGTGCGTACGGGCGACGCGTCTTGGTCCTACTCGGTTGCAGGTGTGTGAACGGCGCCTACAGTACGGATTGGGGGCGCGGTGCAGATTCGTCAACAGTCGCGGCGGGTGCAAGCACCGTATATAAACATTATGACTGGGGATAATGTTTTTTATTAGCGGTGTAAAAATGTCTAAAATGCTTCGAGATCATCTCGCGGTTTTTCCCGGGTTTGGCAGGACTAGTAAACCCAGTGAGCCGAATCTGACGAAATTCATTGAGTGGCATTAATAAAACAGGCTGTCCCTTCACCTTCACACTGTGCGTACTTCATATCATTTTGATGCGAAACGCTTGGTATTCCCGGTGCAGATGACAAGGTTTGGCGGAATTCTCGTGAGTCAATACGTCACGGGTTTCGCGCGTCAAACTCCACGTGTGAACAGGCCGATTTCGCGAAATCTTGGTTTCGCTAAACTGTGGCGCGTTGAAGAGATACATCGTGTGAATAAGCCTTTAGGAGTAAAAGAGAGTGAATACAGTTATTATTTTAAGCACAGGAAATAAATCTGTATATCAGAACTAGCACCGACGCGCTATTTGTTTCGGGTGCAATGCAGTAGGGAGTAGATTTATTGATTTTTTTTTATAACACTCATTTCAATGTGTAATGAGTAAACTCAAAAAAATTGCTATTGATTGGGTAACGATAAACCTCACTTGAATTTGTAATGAGTAAACTCGAAAGAATTGATATTGATTGGGTAACGATAAACCTCACTTGAATTTGTAATGAGTAAATTCAAAAGAATAGATATGGAGTGGGTAATGATAAAACTCATTTAATGATGAGTTTCTTATGAGTTTCATTGGACTCTATAAAAACACATTAGAAGCTCAATTGAAACTCATTGTTCATTTTTGTAAGGGCTAACCCGAACGATGAGAACATCCTTTCAAATCCAGCCGTCGATGTGACGCTCGTGAAATACCCTTTAAAACCGCTGTCGACTCTCCGAGAGCACTTTTCTGACATCTCCACCAGTCCATAGGCTTAACACTTCTCAGCTCCTTTCAATGACCAGGGCTGTCGTAAACGGTAAAGACCGGGCTTGAAACCTGACGAGGGTGAGCAAGAAACCTATCCCGGAGCAGGCCTCCTCTGCGAATGTGAGAGCCCAGTTTCTCTCGTTCTCCATCAACTGGGCCCGATCCACACAGAGGATCAACCATGACGCCCAAAAAGTGCGCGGGACTCAGCGTCTGTTCATTTCGTTGCCCGAAGCATGTGAAAACATTACGGCACGGTTGATCCTCTGTAAGCCTCCCTCAACTAAGCGTTTTAAATGATAAAATTGAGTCAATGTCAATACTGAAAGATGTCAGCATTAAGATAAATTAAATTACCGGAAGTTACAAGCTGAAACAACACTAGAGCGCACGACACTTGAGCGCCGACATTAGAGCGCCGACGGTAGAGCGCCACGACGTTAGCGCGCGCGACACTAGAGCGCCGCGACGTTAGAGCGCGCGACACTAGACCGCCGCGACGTTAGAGCGCGCGACACTAGAGCGCGACGACGTTAGCGCGCGCGGAGGTCGCATCGCATTTTGGAACGGGGAAGATTATGGGAAGGCGCTCGCTGCGGGAGCGAGTGAACGGCTGAGAACATGGTGGTGGCCAACCTGGTCGGCGGCGCGGAGAGCGGTCCCGTATGGTCGCCCCCAATTTTTTTCTGAGAACAAATGCGAGTTTTGCCATCATAAGTAAGCGGAATATAGCGGAGCTCCTCGATGAGGGCGGCCTCCGTCCAAGCCTTGCGAAGTAGAAGGGGTCCCAAAGGCTTCGGCGCCAGCACGAACGACACCGAGAGCTCCGAGCACTGTAGAGCACTGCATGGTAGCGCAGAACGAGCAGCTCCTACCTCGGTGCCGTTCCTGGCTGCGCAGGAGCCTTTCGGTCTCGGGGTCCGGCTGGTCCGGCCGCGGCGAAGTCTGGCGCGGCGAAGCGCGGAGGCTGCGGAGGCTTCCTCAAAGCGAGCGCACACACGTCGCCTTTGGTCCAGAGTGACCCGGCGGCCGGGCCTCGAGCCCGAAACGCTTGGGTTTTGATGTCTTTTCCGTCTCGTAACTTTTTCCAGAGCACCGAAGACAGCGGGCACGATCTTTACGTTCACTGAACGCGTCGAAAGGCCTCCAGTGCGATACACCGGAAAACGTGGTGCGGCTGGTGCCTGAACTGCATAACTTTGAGCTATGACACGGCGTGGCGCCACCTTCGTGTATTTATTTATTTATTTATTTAGTACATACTGCGGACCTTTCGAGATCCAAGCAGGGTGAGCGGTACACATAAATAACGCTGCAAAATGCAATGGTTGTACATAAAACAAGAAAACAGTGGTGGAAAAACTGCTGCGCAGTAATACACGACATACATAATATACATATACCAAAATCTAGTAAATCACAAAGTTATAACAATGGCCCATCAAAATATACTCGGTGCGCATTCATTTTAACGTTGCCGCGTCGGCTTCGTTCCAAGAACGAGTGAAGTCGATGCGCTGAAGTCGCTTTCATGTAAACGAGGCTATATGTATGCGGTGCTTGCACTCGTCGCGACTGTTGATGAATCTGCACCGCGTCATCAACCCGTACTGCTAAAGCGCCGTTACCTGCAACCGAGTAGGAACAAGACTCGTCGCCCGTACGCACCGCTTCTCCGCTTGTCGGTCGCCATGTTCGCTTTTTTTCTTTCGGCTTTGGCTCGGATACGGAATCGGCCAAAAATCAGACTCCTCCAAAAGCTCGCTCCTCCTCGAAGGTCAGACGTCATAGCGAAGTCAAGGGGCAATTGGGGGCGTCCGCGTTTCTCCACTGGGTGATTGACAGGCCTCGGTGAGGTTTCAGCGAAAAATTGCTCCAGAAGCGAAGACCACGCGCCACTTATTTCGAAGGCGCGCCACGTTTTCGGTCGCGTTCAGACGGGGAATCTATTTCCCAAAACCTAGTTTCGCGACAAGATTCGCCAACAAGGTGCATCGTGTGAATATACCTTTAGAGCGCCCGTCACGAGAGCGCAGAACCAGTCTAGCGCGAGTGGCCCGACCGGACTGACCACTTCTTCGGGCATCGCGTGTTTCATGTAGAATTGGCAGGGATATATGCCGCGGAATTTAGCAATGACAATGCGAAATGAGTTGACGAAATGTTTGCATGTGACAAACCAAAATGTGTTACAGAACGCTAACAGAAAAAGAAATAATATCTGTAGCGTGCATTTTTGCAGAAAGAAAAAAAAAAAGCAGTGCCGGTGACCTAGCCAAGGTCAGCTGCCATGTTCTTCTCAAATTTTTTTTAACTTTTTCTCTAACGTTTTCTAAATCAAAGAACTAACGAAGGCTTCAATGGTTCTTTTATTTTGTATATCACACATTTTCAGGGGAGGTTTTCTTGTATCCGTTAAAAGGCTGCAAAGATCTGCATGCGATAAAATTTCGCAGAGCTTTCCTTCGATAAGTTTTTTATAGATACTTTTTAGCGGTGTCACAGAATTCAGTAACTATTTTTGCCCTTCAATGGTTAGGGTGTTGTCCGTTCCCGTGTTTGTGAGTGGGGTGCGCGAGCGCCGAGGACAGGAGCGCGAGCTTAGCCCGCGCGCGCGAGTTTTGTGGAACACAAATTGCGGAGCAAGGTTGCGATGGGGTGGATGGTCCGCGCTGAACAGGTCCGCGGCGGTATCGTTGTTCGAACACCGGGAAGGTATTCGACGGAGAGGGGTGTGAGGGCTTGTGAGTGAGTGTTGTGCGTCACTTGAACACCCAAGCCACCATGGCTTCTCGACCCCGACTGGCGGCGCAACGAATCGGACCTCCACCTGCACCTTGGAACATTTTATAAAATACTGTTCTTAACGTCGACATGCTTTGCTCTGAATTCCTCCCGCCTCTCAGGATGTCTATCGCCAAGGTGTGGTCCTAACACCTGGACAGCGGTCCAAGTCCAATTCCAAATTTGTTTGTTTAAACGGGATCTTTAACATCCGAACCTGTGACAAGCGGTGATCTTTCTTCACTACGGACGTCGACGTCAGAATACCATTTAAGCTTGTGCGAGGGGTGTCTAAATAGCCATCAATTAGATCGGAGATTATAGAATATCCGAGAGGCGCACCGCAGCACCGTGAAGAAATCTTAGTCTCGCTGCTCCACCAAACTGGAGACATACCCGGTAACTACATGGCCACACTCTCCTGCCCCCTTTTCTCTCCAATCTCAGTAAACAATTCGCTAGAAAGAGTCGTACCCTTTTTATTTTTATTAAAGGCATATTCAATAAATCGAAAATCACCAATGCTTCAATCCGATGAGTCGCACAATTTTCTTCTGTCTGTGGAGCCGCGGGTACATCACACATTTTCGGTGTTTGCTCAAATGGGGTGCGCTCTCGTGTCGTGCGCTCAACTAATCATGCGCTCTCGTGTCGTAGGCTCTAGTGTCAAGCGCGCTACTGTCGCAGCGCCCTCGTGTCGTGCGCTCTAACGTCGGCACTCTAGTGTCCGCGCGCTCTAAAGGCGCTCTCCCGAAAACTTGCACCCATCTTGCGCGCGTAGCTCACGTTCATTGACGGTACACATGGGCGTACCAACCGGGAGGGCAAGGGTGGCGCTTACCCCCCCCCCCCCCCCCCCCCCAGTTCTCAGAGTGTGGGGGAGGGGGGTGGCAAGGCATGTGTTTGGCCCCCCTCTTCCCCCCTGAAACAGACACCACTGGGCAGGGTAAACACTCGCCAGCAGCGCCCAAGGAATACCAAGGTCACCACCCCCGGCCCTGGGGAGGGGGAGGGTGGAGGGGGGGGGGGGGGGGAGGGGTCGGGTCCTGGCTTGCCCCTTCACTCAAAAAACAAGTTGGTACGCCACTGACGGTACAGCTGCAAGTTCAGACCGCGCTCTATTCACCAAATGTTCCGAGCATGCGCACTCGACAGTAAGGCGTCGGGGGGTAAGTCTATTTGTTTTTTACGAACGCAAGCCACAGCCGCCGGAGGTTTTGGTAATTTGGAAAGCGACGGAATTGGAAGAAATTCGAGCCGCAGTTGCCTCGTCGAATCCCGTGCGCGATAGAGATGTCCTCTGACAACATTCTGCGCTTTCGGTTGTTATTCGTGCAGCCTATTATCGAACAACGATGTCTCGATAACCAGGGGGTTGTCATCATTGAATGCGATAGCTCTAATTAATTCTGAAAATAAATTAATAAACGAAGCACGAAGAAAACAAGCGAACTTTGAGCAACACGCGCGTCCAAAGCGTTTATCCGGGTCTTCCGGCCGCTCGCTCCTAGCTAACCAGCAAGAAGGAAAGCGCCGTAAGCCCTTTCCCCTTTTCTCTTTCGCCATCTTTCAGTAAAACGGCCCATACATTTACATTTAGACTGCATCACGATGCCTGATTGCCCCAACACAGAAAGCCTTTGGTGCAAGATAAGGTTCAACGAGGCATTATTTACAATTGGTGCTGTTTACAGGCCCCCAGATTCTCCGATTTTATATCTAGAATCAATTTATGACTACATTAGTGCTAACGTTGCCGACAGACAAAAGACAATAATTGCAGGGGACTTTAACTTACCGGGGATAAACTGGGAGCGCTTTGAGGCTGGTTTGGTGGAAAATAAAAGCTGTGAATTACTCCTGGACATCGCATTTAACTATGATTTGAAGCAGGTGGTCAATGAACCGACTAGAATAACTGAATCGACACGTTCGTTACTTGACTTAGTGCTTGTTTCTAGCCAGTTGCCGAACTGCGAGATCAATGTTTCTGAGGGTCTGTCAGACCATAAGCTCGTGCTGTTAAGCATCAATTTCGCTGGGGCTAAGAAAAAGCATAACGTAAGCATTCGAGTACATGATTTTAATAGAGCGGACGATGTAAGCATTATCGATTACTTAGAGATTTCCTTGGATAAACTTTCGGACAGAGGTGACGTTGAAACCCTATGGCGACAATTTAAGAGAGTAATAGACCGATGCCACCAAGCGAACTGCGCAGGCACGCACATTCCGGAAGTATTGCCGCCGCCATGCTACTTGTAGTCATCGCTCTTCGGCTTCCCGGCTGAAAAGGGCTCATTTGGGCGTACATCATAGTTTGGAAGCCCTGATGTTAGCTTGGATTCTCCTGCATATCAGTACTTGATAAGATTGTGTTGTTTGTGATGCCTTAGTTTGTCATCAAGCGCAAAATAAAAAACCCAAAAAAAAGTTTCGGTGGTCTTATTGCTTTAGAATCCCTTTGTCGTTTGCTTCGTCGTCGTCCGCTTCTTCGCCTTCGTGAACGCGCGTAAACCCACTGCGTTCACGCGGTGGTCTTACTGCAACAGCGGGAAAAACAACGACGCCGCTACTCCCTCGAGCACTCCGGATAAACTTGGAAGCAAGTGAATATCTACCTCGACGTGAAAGAGGACGAAATTCGAGGGACCATCGGCTCGGTGTAGCACTGCGGAACTGCGTCAAATGTGTCGGTGAAATACTGAGCTATGTAGCGCGCAGGCTTGGGCACAACTTTTATTCGACAACGAAGACGAGCTCAATAGACATTTTCGGAGAGCGATAGTTTTCCAAAACTCGTTTTATTTTGGTTGACAGCCTGTGCGACAGGGTACAGATGAACTGCGGGAAGAAGCCTGCACAGAAAGAAACGATCCACAAAAAGAAACTGCCTGAAGAGCCGTAACAACTCGCATTTGTCAAAATGAAACGTAACCATGCGAGATGCCTGAGAACCTCGGGTAGAGATGAGCTTTTGTGTACAGTTTCTATTCAATTTTATTTGGTTAACGGTAAGAGCTGTCCGACGGAAAATGCTTTTTTCCGCAGTGTCGATTGGTGTTAATACGGAATGGATGAGTAACGCCAGCCAAAATCAAGCTGTGGCATAATAGCCCATAAAAAAAAATTAAGTCGGATTTGGAAAAAGTCGTTTTATTTCAAGTTATACATACCGAGAATCGCTACTCTTTCTTTAGTGATTGTACTGATCTTTTGAAGCACAGTTGTGCTCACAACATGTCGTATCAATAACAGTTTTAACCACCAAAATAAATCAAGCAAACATTGTATTAAAAACGGTCGCAGCAAGGCAGTGTGGAAGTTCCGATTGAGATAGACCAACGTATATACCGCTACGCAGCGAGTGCTCAGGGAGATTCCAAACGTACGGAACACTTTAGCACGCCCTACTACGTCTCATGCCCTGTGTAAGCTTAACCTCTTTAGTTATCGTGCAATGGGGTGAATATAAATTATGAATCAAATAACGAAACAAATCTAATAACTCTTTTTTCTGCCGCTCTTCTACCGCTCTCTTTACCTTTTTTAGACCCTCTTTTCGTGGGCTGCTTTCTTTCGGGAAGACATAAAATTCGATGCTTTTTTGCCTGGTGCGGTTATTGTAGCACCTTGACACAGAACGGGTAAAGACACCCATTAAAACCGCGAGTAAACGGCCGACTAAAAGACTCGTGCTAACCTGAAAATTCCCAAACGCCGGGCGTACAACGCGCCTTTACGCGGCCAGAAACTGGGGAGAACTACAGGTACCAGAATGCACCGCGGCAGCGGTGGCGTCGTGCAACCAGAGCCGTATATTGGGAGAGTTCGGCCAGTGGGTGTGGCGACGAAGGCGCCGGAGAGGAGAAAAGTAAATGACAGGGAGGAGAGCGCCGAAAGAGCGAGAGAGAAAGAAGGGAGCAGAGAGGAGACGACCGCCATTTTTGAGCAACGCTGTCGGAGGCTGGTGGGAGAAAAGCACTGCTGAGGCTACGCGTCGTCTGCTACGGGCCGACTTCTTTTTCGCCTGAATAAAAGTTTGTGGCCATACGCCGAAAAATCTTCTTTTTAACCCACCGAGGAATAACCAGAGATATAAAGCCAGCGATATAAAAGGCAAATAATCGAGATTTAGATGCCGATCCCACGCATTCCGCCGGGAGAATGATCGAAGATGGCGGCCCTCCCCACTCAGGTGGAAACAGCCGGGAGTTCATGCGCATGCGCTCATGCCTCTCGCTCTACGCCGCGTGCTGATTCGCTCGCTTGGGAGGAGAGCGTTACGGCGGCGAGATCATAGACTGACCAAACTCTCCCCATATACGGCTCTGCGTGCAACTCCTGGTGAGATCGGTCTATTCAGCATTGTATAACAAAGTTTGTTCCTGAGAGAACCAAGCGGGTAGCAAAACACAACCCTTGGGGTAACACGCGATATATTCCAACTCAAACGCAAGAACGCTAGAAGGCGAAAGAAAAAACTGGCTAATGATAACGTCTTATCAGAATTATCGCACACACTAAAGAATAAACTTAGTAACTCAAAATTAAAGTATTTTTCAGAAGTAATGCCCTAATTCATGAAAAGTTCGCCGCTGAAGTTTTGGCGCCATCTCGCACCGTCCAGAGATAAAATAGATTACCTCTCCGTCAATGACCAAATCATTGCTGAGCCAGCAGAAATGGCAGACTCATTCAACACTTTTTTTCATTCTGTTTTTGCTGACGCTGATAATGCTTCGTATAATTTCGGAATGACAAGCGTAAACCAACCCTCAGTAATGCCTGAGCTGATTATCACTGAGCAAGGCATTTTCTCGTTACTGTTAGAACTGGACAAAAAAAAATATGCCGGCCCCGACGGGATTCCCAAAATATTCTTAAGGCGATATGCCGAATGGATCGCAAAACATCTTGTGGTTATCTTTAATGCGTCCTTGACAAAACACAAAGTTCCGATGGACTGGTTAACTGTGAGGGTAGTTCCTGTGCATAAGACTGGAGATAGGCACCTCGTCGGAAATTATCGCCCGATCTCGATAACTTGCGCATGCAGTAAACTGCTCGAGCATATAATTTCTAAACAGTTGAATAATTTTCTGGAAGATTCAGTCTCTCTCTTTTGTAACCAACATGGTTTCCGTAGATCTTTAACCACAATAAGACAGCTAATCGAAACAACGCACGACTTCGCCCAATGTATTAATGACAGGAGTCAAAAAGACGCAGTATGTTTAGATTTGTCAAAAGCATTCGACCGAGTCCCGCATAGTGAACTTATACACAAGCTTGTCAACCTTGGTGTTAACGAAAACATTATACTATGGATCAAGGCCTATCTCCAACATAGAACACAGTTTGTAGAAATCAATCATGTAAGGTCGCACCTAGTAACTGTGTCCTCAGGTGTCCCTCAGGGATCCGTCTTGAGCCCTGTCCTTTTCTTGTGTTATATAAATGACATAGCTGACAAAATTGACCCTGGTGTCACGATTAGGCTATTCGCAGATGATTGTTTCATTTAATCTCGAATAAACTCGAGCGATGACCAAGTAAGATCGAGCGCATCTCTTAAAATCATTGAAGAATGGTGTAGGCAGTGGAAGATGGTAATTAATTGTGATAAAACTGTGTTCTTCATAATAACAAGGAAGAAGAGCGTCTTACCATTTGTATACGAATTCGACAGACGTCCCTTAGCTAAGGTTGAGATTTTTAAATACTTGAGTGTCACAATTTCTAATGACCCCAATTGGAGAAAGCATATTGATAACTTGTGTTCTACTGCGAAAAAGAAACTATGGTTTTTAAAACGTAACCTTAAATTGGCGCCCGTCGCAACGAAACTACTTGCATACAAAACTCTAGTAAGACCGACATTGGAATATGCCTCAATTGTATGAGACCCCTTTAAACAATACCAAATTAATAATCTAGAAAAAGTTCAAAGAATGGCAGCGAGGTTCATTTTAGCTAAATATAAGAAAACCAACTCCGTTAAAGGTATGCTGAAAGATCTCGATCTGCCACTTCTTTCCAGCCGGCGGAAAACTGCAAGGTTAAAATTTCTATTTATGTTAAAAAAATAGTTTGTTTAACATTGACACTTCAAGGTTCTTACAGCCCCGCCAATCTAGAACACTTAGAAAAGGCCGCACCGCGGAACGTATGGTGGAAAGGGCAAAAAATGACACTTTCCAGTACTCTTTCTTTCCCAGAACAATCCTAGATTGGAATAATCTTCCACATAGCGTAGTTGATTATGATAGCGTTGATGGTTTTATGGAGAATCTGCTTACTTTGTCGACCGAGCCTTAACGTAATTGTATGCCGAACTGGTACTTAGATCATATTGTTGAGTTGGTGCTGTATTGCCTTATCTGTGATAATATTGTCATACATGATTTGATGTATTGTACAGTGGCATCTATAGACGTCTAGAATTGTGTAATTTAACTCTATACTCATGTATCCTAAACGATGAATCTTGCTGTTCTTTTTTTGGTTTTGTTTTTTTACTCTGTATGTTACTGCTGTGCTGTAACTGGTTTTGATCATTTTTACGCGACTGATTGAAGAGCGTGCATTTCGTCATACCGGTATTTTGTATGTTTTTGTAACCATTACTCCTGTAACAACCCGATTCCGGGGTGAACGGTATTAATAAATAAACACAGTGTTTTCAAACACCCCCGCTTTGCTCACACCAGGTGTGGGCACTGCGCGTGCGCAGATGCCAGATTCGGAAGGAATAAAGCGTATGCGCATGCGCAGTACCGACCAAAGTGTCGAACCAAAATCTTTATACGTTCGGTTCGGGTTCACGGCTTTCGGTTCAGTTCTGGGGAGCAAAAATAACAGTTCAAACCGGTTTGAACCTCTTACTTGAGAATGTATTTTCCGCGTTTTCTGACAATAGACACTATTTACGCCGTGAAACGATTCACTATATGTTTTTTTTTTCTATTGTCGGTAAAATTACTTTTATTCTCAGGTACCAAAAATATGAAATTCCATTATTTAATTTCGACACAGCAGCAAAAGAAAATTAACATTTACACACAAAATGTCGTATATATGACTCAACAATCCTTTTTTTTTTACCGGAATCACATATATTTTAATAACAGTAAAATGTTGAGCTTGTTGGTAGTATGATACATGTAAATAGGGGAGATTGAACTATACTGTCCTCTCCTGCCATTTCTTTCTTCGTGTTTAAGCATAGTTCTAATGTTCAAGCGGATCTATTTCCAAGTATCAACGTAGTTGCGAAGTGTGGTTGGTCGCATAAAGTAGCCGTGATTGGTACAACTTTGCGTCGAATTATTAATACCCTATTGGAAAACCCCAATATGAACAGCGTATTATGGATATTGGTAAACAATATCTTTTTATTGTATTGCAATACAATATAAACAGTGTATTGGAAAACATTACATTTATTGTATTGTATTACAATAAGGATTTGTTATGGGATTCCAATATCCATAATACGCTGAAAATATTGGAACCCAATACCGTATAAACCCTCATTGGATCCCCATATGTCGTATGGGGATCCAATAAGGGTTTACGATTCCAATATACTCAGCGTATTATGGATATTGGAATCCAATATATTGTATCGGCTACCAGTAAAACTATATACGAGTTGGAATATCACGTTTAGCGCAACATTTCTCTGCAACGCAGTCTCTTCTTGTGTGTATTTCTGAGTGACAAATTAAAAAAATGTTGCTGTTGTCAAATTGTGAATAAAGAAGAAAAACACTGGACTTATCCATATCACATATATTTAACATAATCCTGAACTAGAGGATCTGGCATTTACTGCAAAAGAAAGTTAATTGTTTAGGACTCTCATTCAAAAACTTGATGTTTGAAAACAGAATGTGAAATCCTCACCCTAATGAAAACAGCACCTGCTAGCTGTAGCCATATAGAAACTGCAATATAAAATTTGTGATTAGTTTGCGACAAGTAGCAATCCTTCACCAAGCCGGATAGATTCAAAATTATGTCTGCGTTTGATTATGGAAAAATAAGCTTCAATGCCACTGCCACAGGTCATTCTGAGCTCGGTCAATTAAATATACGTATCCGCTCGTCTGGCTTCACTATTCCTGCTTCGCACCTAACTAGAGTATCTGGAATGCTCACCTTTGAGGAAAAACGAACTGGTGCTTGCTTGCTTGTAGGTCGTGGAAACTGGAAGAGAGATTTGCGGTTAGTTGCGTCCAAGTAGCAGTTACTTTGAGTAGCCACGTAAAGTACACTAAGTCTGAAAGATTCAAAATTACATGCGCGGGACATAGATATCCTCTTGCGACGTAACTGGGCACGTGTCAATGTCGCCCGCTTGTATTACAGAAAAATAAGCTTCAATGCAGGAGCTCCCAGTCGCTCTGAGCTCCGTCAATTAAAAATGCTGTACCGGTCGTAGGGCTTCAGTATTCCTGTTTCGGGAATCTGAAATTCTCACCTTTAAAGAAAAGCAAACTGGGACCTGCTGGCTCTTAGGCTGTGGAAACTGCCAGAAAGATTTGCAATTAGCTGCGTCCAGGTATCAATTTCTTTGACCAGCCACCTACAGCACACTAAGCCGGATAAATTCAAAATTACATGTGCGTGACATAATATGCCTCTTGTGACAAAACTGGGCACACGTTTTGTCGCCTACAGCAACACTGAAGCCAGACAGACAAGCGGTACGGCACCTTTAATTGACGGAGCTCAGAACGAGTAGGGACGCTTTCACTGAAGCTTGTTTTGCTGCAATACACACGTGTATTGCAGCAAAACAAGCTTCAGTGAAAGCGTCCCCAGTCGTTCTGTCAATTAAATATGCAGTACCACTTGTCTGGCTTCAGTATTGCTGCTTCAGAGCAATCTAGAAAATCTAGAATCCTCACCTTTGAACGAGGACGAACTGGCGCCGGCTGGCTTGTGGGCCATGGAAACTGCAAGAGAGATTTGCGATTAGTTACGTCCAAGTAACAACTTTTTTGGATAGCCACCTACAGCACACTCAAAATCACATGCACGGGACACAGATGCCTCATGCGACGGAACTCCCTTCGTCCTTGTTTTCTGTTAACTCTGCTCACCTTCACCACTCGCCTCCAATTTCTGCGCTACTTCTTTAATCTCGATTCCCTGGTTCCCAAAGGCCATGCCATGGCTTGCGCCAGTCACGGATCTGTCAGCTCTGCGACTGGCGCTATTGGGGCAAAGACGCCACAGCACCTGGCGCTTGATGTGTTCTTTTAATATTTTGAGCATGGCTCAAAACAGGTGGATGGGTGTCTGGTATGCCCTTTGCTTATTTGCGGATCGTTCCGAATCGGAGGGTAGGCGCTCCTGCGACCAGCGCGCATGCTCAGTATTTTACAATAGTTGAAACCAAACTCTGCAGGAATCTTTAAACATAACAAACATAATGTGCACGCCAAAAGGCATAGCAAATGAAACACCTACCATCTATCTATTTTCGTTTCTTGTTCGCAAGAAGCTGTCGTATACGTTGCCTCCCTTGCTTAAGCCGTTCCTCCCTAGTGTCCCGGTAGGGTCTCGTCCTGATGAATCGTCGGTGGAGACCTGAGGAGCGGTCAACATCAGATTAGACCTTTTTGAGACAGAACCATATACTTGCTGAGAGGAAGTACACCCAAACGAATCTCAGGCATGTCATTTATAGTGCGTTGTAAATTAAGACGCATGATGTAAAATGAGACGTCAATACTGACGCACCCCTTTTGCGAACCCAAAATTTTGAAGGCCTTGTCCCCCTCGCTAGGGGGACAAGGCACATGAATCCCGGCATGTGGATGAGATTTTTACCTTAACATCCCGACTCAATGCCCATTCATGAATATTAGACCACCACACGTTTAGAAAAAAAATATTTTTTTTAGAAAACACCGAGTCATCTACCACTCCTACAAACGCCTGAACCAAGCATACTCGTACCGTGGCTTGTTTGCTCCGTGCCGCCCCCAAGTTAATTCGGGCCGACAATGTTTTTTTTTTTTTCAAATGGAACCCACATTCTTAGTTTTGGCTTGTCTTGTAGAAGCAGGTGGATACTTTTATAAAGCTTCCTCCCTATGCGCTTCCAAGTCAACATTTTTGCAATGGCCAACCCCCGGGCTTTGATTTTGCGCTCCTTGATGAATGCTGAAACTCATATAGGCGGGCAATAGCTCGCCTTGAAAATACTTGCTTTTGGTGGCCGAGAACAAACTCGTGTTCCTGATTGGCAGCCACTTGCTGCCAAGAATTGCTGCACATATCCTAAAGATTAGTCTAACACAGATGCTTTGGCCGGACAGAGACACAAAAGCCTGAAACAAGACCTTATACAGACAGGAAATAGAGTGTCTGTGAGGAATGAAACAAACAACTCAGATAGACATCAATTACTCACCTTGAAAACACTTGCCATGCGCGGCAAAAAACAAACTTCTGGCCTTGATTGGCTGGTTCTTGCCACCAAGACCTGCATGTATAAGAAAGAACCCGGTCTTAATTAAACTTGGGTGCTTTTGCAGAAGAGAAACAACAAAATACTAGTGCAAGACCACTACACATAGGAAATGACATCCAAAAGGAATGAAACACAAAACTGATATAGGTGGGCAATAGCTCACCTTGAAAATACTTGCTCTTAGTGGCCGAGAACAAACACGTGTTCCTGATTGGCAGCCATTTGCTGCAAAGAATACATGCAGATATCCTAAAGAACCGAGTCTTAGTCTAACACAGATGTTTTGACCGGACAGAGACACAAAAGCCTGACACAAAACCACTATAGAGACAGGACATAGAGTGTCTGTGAGGAATGAAACGCACAACTCAGATAGGCGTCAATCACTCACCTCGAAAACACTTGCCATGCGCGGCAAAGAGCAAACTTCTGGCCTTGATTGGCTGGTGCTTGCCACCAAGACCTGCATGTATAAGAAAGAACCCGGTCTTAGTCAAACTTGGGTGTTTTTGCAAAAGAGAGACAACAAAATACTAATGCAAGACCACTACACATAGGTTATGGCATTCAAGAGGAATGAAATACAAAACTCACATAGGCGGGCAATAGCTCACCTTGAAAATACTTGCTCTCGGTGGCCAAGAACAAACTCATGTTCCTGATTGGAAGCCATTTGCTGCGAAGAATACCTGTAGATATCCTAAAGAACCCAGTCTTAGTGTAACACAGATGCTTTGGCCGGACAGAATACAAAAGTCTGATACAAACCACAAAAAGCAGGAAATAGTGTCTGCGAGAGATGAAGAAAGACCCAAGTGGAGAGGCTCATTCTGTGTCACGTTAGTCAAATAGTGTAGCTCATTTTGCTAAAACGATGCATATTTGCTAAAAAAAGTGTCTATATTTTGCCCCATTTAGTAGAGTTTACTGCCAAAGGTACCTGCACACCAGAATAAGTCAGAATTAGTGAGTTTTTTTTTCTTCTTTTGATGAGCGACAACAGAATCCTAAACAAGTGATGAAACAAAATATGAACCCAGCAAGACAGGCTAGTTTGCCTTGATGCAAGCACAGTGCCTCGGCCAACCAAATGAGGTTCTATTCTTTATCACTTGTCATATTTGGTGGGAATAGTAAAGTAAATGAAAATAAGGCAATCTCTCTTGCAGCCGACAGCTGCAAACAAAATTTATATACCTCGATGAACGACCTGGAAAGAAAATTGGGTGGTGGCCAAGTGGTTTAAGGTGTCAAATTTAAAACTTACAGACTGTAGTTTTGGTTTAAGTCCTCCTGGTGTATATTTTTATCGTTATAACTATATTTACATTGTTATTTTGTATTTTTGAGGCACAAGTACTTAATTTATATGCTAATTCACCTTTAGAAGCGTTTTAATTACACTCTATGCCTTTCTAGTGCTCGTAATTGATTCTTGGTGAAAGCAGTCTTAAATTTTTCTTTTCTTGCAGTCGCTGCTGCTTGCTTTCTCACCTTTAGAATGCTGACAACTCGACACAAAAGTAATAAAAAATGTGTTTAAAATGTCATGAAGATCAGCATTTCCAAGCTGTACCCCTGCTTCATGCCCCGACCATGCCACCATACCATAGCTGAGTGCAGTGACAAATGGTCCCAGGTTTGTCACCCGACCGTATATGGGCTTACGGTGTGGCGCGACTCATGCAGCACCTATGCTTCGCGATGGAACCAGTGAGCGAGGTGTGACACACGAGAGCTGTGCAAGCCACAGCTTTACAGCCTGCAAAGCGTGGGAAGATCCCTCTCCCTTTGCAGAGCTGGCATTAGCTCACCGAGAAGCTATTGCAAGCACTAGAAAGCCACAGAGTGTGAATAAAAGCGCTTCTGAAAATGAATTAGTGTGTAAATTATGCATCTATATGTTAAAACTTAAAAAAGTATATATGTATATATATATATATCTATTTAAATACTAAAAAAGGCAAAAAAGAAAAAAAAATTTCCAGGTGGGCTAGCACCCAGAGCTCCACGGCCCTTGAATTCAGTTCCCTAAAGCCCGCTTCAGACGGAACAATTTCGCCCAGCAACTTCATGTCGCAACACCAGCAACACGGGCCGCCCGCGTTCACATGCAGCAACCGAATTGCTACGACTTGCCATCATCATCATGAAATTTTATTTTTCTTACAGTATTTAGACGCACAGTTATATCCTAAAAACATGTTGTTATATCTTTAAATTGCGCTGAAAATACTAACTCATCTTTTTTAAACAGTTTATTTTCAAAAATGATTCATTTCAAACCAGAACTAAGTCCTCAGTTCTCATCATCACGACCACAGGGGTGTCACGTGAAAATATTGCATTCCTGATTGGCTGCTGCCGCTTCAAACATCTCCGAGTAGTCAGAGTTGCTCGTCCGCTTCGAGCCGGACCCGACAACAGCAATTCGTGTCGATCTAGGGAAAACTAGGGAACAACCCGCCAGCAGCCCCAAAATTGCTGGAGAGGTTGCCCCGTCTGAACCGATCCTATTCGCGACTCCAACTAACTATAGGTGGCGCCACTCATTTTCCAAGATGGCGGGTTTAATGAGGGTCAGAGATGCGTGCCGCTGTTGAGCCTGTCTAGTGTGCTGGCTTCACTGAGCGAAATAAATTATTTCTGGTAATACGAGGAAGCTAATGTTTTATGAGCGCAGGTCACCCTTTAACCTGAACACAATAACGGTGTTTAGCGTATTAATTACGGAAGGGTGCGCGTTTTAATTCTGGAGCGAAACCGAAACTTACCTCTATTTTGGATCTAATTTCTCGACAGAGGTCTTAATTTCGGATTCTTTCATGACTCAAGATGTGTATCATATCGTAATTATTTACTTAAAAAAGTTTTTCGCGGAAACTTTATTTTGTGACATACTGTTTGATCCAGGCTGATATTCTTAGTTGTTGAAAAAATCAGTGCTGATATCTGTGCGTTCTCGCTGCCTTTTTCTCGCTCAGATAATTGTCATGAGAAATAATGACAATTATTCCAGCACAAGAATAAGAGAATAATTCTAATTTTTACAATATATCCACGAAACGCATAAACTAATAAACGCTGCCCTCACTGCAGCAACCCAAGACGGAATCCGAGTCAGACAGCTGAAGTGTGTGTGTGTGTGTTTTTATAGCACCGCGTGACGCGTAGGACTTCATATTACATCCAGCGTTTAACTGTTTGTCTATCTTGACAACTATGTCAGAGTTTTTCATATGCTAAAGAAGACAGAATTATACCTTTCTGGAAAGACTATTATGGTTAAATAGAGTATTCTCGTGATCTTGGCGTTAATTCGAGGCATACATTGCTGCAATTTATAATAATAATAATAATATTAAAATTCACATATTTGAATAAGTAATTCTTCAAGCTCTAATATAATTTGTTGCTTATGATCTAATTTTAAACGCGCGAAGAAATATGACAATGAAAACTGTGCTAATTATCATCACTGGTTCCAATTGCTGCATTTTAATCACAAATAAAATTAAAAAAGTCTAAAATCAATGAAAATATTCTAGCTAATATGAGAAATCCATGTAAAACTACATTAATTGTGGGTAAAGTATATTCTGCTATCAAAGTCGCGACTTTTGACAATCGGCGAAACGTCCAAAGTCGCCGCCAATATACTTCCACACCAAATGCCCAAAAGTTAAAAAAAAAAAGCTTTTTTTAATTACTAGTTTCTTCATAACATTTATTTACTTTTGTCTTTGCTCGCCGTCGTTTTGCCAATCTCAGCCTTTCCAGTTCGAAGGAACGCCTACCTGCTTGCACATCTGCTCACTGCAGCACGTCTCGTTGGCGTTGGAAGCCGGCGAAACAGTAGTGAGTTTTAATATTGCGTATACCAGCGAACTCAAGCCCTGTGTGTTTACGTTAGCTTTGTGCGTTCCACACTGCGCGTGCGCGGAGCCCGAATTTGCGGTCTTGGATGGCGCATGGCGATGAGGCGCACGCACAACGTGGGGCACGCAACTCTAGCGCAAAGGCACACCGCTTGCATTTGCTTCGATGCGCAATACTAAAACTCTCCAGTAAGCTACAATCCCATACCGGCTGCAGCACTACGTTGGGACAGTGAAGAGTGTTGTTTGCATTCGGAAACGACATTTCGCGAGCCATGATCGCGAGCAGTTCCGCCATGCCCGCTGAGCAGGAGAATCGGGGGACCCTCACTAGAGCGCTTCCCGTTTCCACCGCGGGAGGGCGAGAGTCGAGCTGGAGACGCGAATACTCTGTTTCATACACAGAGTGCAACGCAGTCAAAGCTAGCGCACCGGTTTGCATTGCTGACCGTGCCTACGTTCGCCTCATAAGATAGTGCGTCCCCTGCAAAAACATTTTAAAAAGTCGAGAAATGTGCCTTCTCGGGGCTAGTAACTGATAGTGGCGTTATGATTTCAACGGAGCACAAATGTTTTTCAAGAAAAAGGAAAAGATAACGTAAACCACCTTAAATTGTTTTCGTGTTCATCCGTGTGGCAGCCGCTGTGGGTTTTCGGGTTGTGTGGCACTGGCTGGTTTTGAGAAGATGGCGTCTTACGCAGCAAGCTCAAGTACCTCTCCAGCTCGGATGTTTTCGAAGATTCGTTGTGTGAAAATCTTGAAAGAGTGCAAGCAGATGATCGCCAATGTGTACGGGAGTATAAGAACACATTCCCCGGAGAATTCGGTCGTGAAGTCCTGGAGACGGCCAGTAACGACACTGGTGTGTGCCCTGTACTGTCGCGAAGTGTAAGGCGCAGTGCCTATCTGGCAAGGTGGCGTCCCCGAAGCAAAGACCTCGCAACGTGAAAGTTTAGAGCACGGGGACCGTCAAGCATGACGAGTTCACACAGAACGCCATTCGCCTGAAGGTGCATCGCAAGTGCTCCGAGAGGGAGATTCCTACCCTTGACAGCTATTTCAAAATAAACTGTACAGGCCACAACTATTGTCGATTTACGTTTTATTATAAATTTTGGGACAAGGCCGCTATCAGGGCGATTCCTCATTCCACGCTGCACGAAAGAAAAATATAACTCCGTGCTGGAGGCAAATAACACTTGCAAAGCGGCAGACCAGATGGTAGAAATCTGGCCTCTCGGCAACTTATAAATAGAAATCAAGAAGGAGGAACTGAAATATGCACTTCGTCAATGCGCACAATCTTGCACAAAAATTACGTCTAAAAAAAAAAAAAAAAAAAAAAAAAAAAACTGCGCGTAAAATCGGTTTGAACCACGGCCACCGAGACGTCAATATCGCCAGAACAGCGCCTTCTACCACTCGTCCACGAAACGCGCGGAGTAACACTTTTTTTATTTTTTAATGCGTTGCACGCTAAGTATGAAACAGAGTATAAGACACCCTATTGTCTGGTACAGAGACCATTTATGAACGCTTGGGTGTTTAGACAATGTACTACACATTTTACAAAAAAAAACAAAAAACATTGGGTGTTTAAACGTTGTACTACCCTTTTTTCAATAGAAGAAAGCAACAATAAAAAAAACACAATTCAGAAGAAAAAGTTAAAGACACGGAATGTACCATTATGTTCAGTGAAGTTTGGTGACAAGACTCGGGACTCGAGCAGGAATGCAGTTATCCTTGGTGTGACCCCATGAGACTGTCTTGCTGCCTTTGCTGGGGTTTATCTAACTGAAGTACCTGTACGAAAAGTAGAACACATGTGCATAACACTCATTATTCACAAGAAAATTTGTCTATGTCCAAAATGACCAATAAAGAAAATTATGCGAGGAATTTTCAGGCTGCGTTGGCCGAGTCACCTCTCGTGGCCAATGTTTCATAGCAACTTTAATTGTAGTGAACAGTTATAGGGTATATTACGAACAAAGTGCAATTTGGTTTTGTAGGAAACTATAACATACAAAGCGACACTTGAATACAGTATTTTGAGGTACCTCTAAACAAACTCCAGGGTTTCATAGCGCCTCCTTCAGATGCCTGATGTTGAACATGAAATATGTGCACCAAGGAGTGAGCAAACAGCGACTTCATATTTGTCTCTAACACCAGCGACATGTCGACAAGGAGTGCAACGTGTAGAAGGTCGTCTAGAAGTGTGCCAAGATGAAAAAGCAAGGTGTAACGATATCAGAATAAGATCACACCAACGAGGCACCATTGTGGTGAGACAACCTACGATGTAGAGACAGTAATCGGGAGTCAACCGACGTACGGCCGCGATTTACATTGCGGCCACTGAAATGAAACATGGCAAAAAAAAAATAAAAAATTGAAAATTAGAAAACGATTTTTTTTTTTACCTTATTTGTTGAGCGCAGCCGGTAGCAGAGCAGTTGGGCGGCGTCACGAAAATCTGACAGACTCGCTAGCTTTTCTCAACTTCGTACGGCGCCAGTCGGCACCACAGATGAATGGTCGGCACTCTTGGTCTACCAGGGAAGAAAAAAGTACGAGTTCAGAGCCCAGCGTCGATCGCGACTTTCGTAAAGAGAAGCTCCGGTAACACTTCGGCGACTCGTGAGCGTTAAACAACGCCTCTTCGAACGAGCCCACGAATCCAACACGTCGAACGGTTTGCGCCGGTAAGCACGCTGGGAGCCAGGGGGCTGGAGGTTGAATATCCGAAAGAGACGAGGCGCTGGTTTCTACGTCTATTTCGCACATGAGATAACAAGCCGAGTGATAGCTAGCCGAGTGTAAACACTGACTGACGTTACATCAGAGTACACGCAGTCGAAATGACGTCTGCAACAGAGCACAGCCAGACGCTTTCAGCAGGGGACGCATGCGTTCAAATAAGCTGCGATTTCAAAACATCATGTCTCCCTTCTGTCCTTCAGTGTTCACTTTGATCTGTGTATACCAAAGCACTCAATGCTGCAACTAATAAAGTCGCCTTTACGTACCTTTAGAAGCGATTGAAAGTGCGTTGGTTTCACTTGGAACCCACAAGCAAAGTGCGCGACGAACTTGACGAGCTGTTATCCGTCGGTCCCGCCATCGCCGCCGTCTCGCCGGGTTGGCGCGGTCAGAGTCGCTGCGCAATGGCGTATTCGCGCAATTGGCGCAATCTCGGCGGCTCGGCTAGGCTTGGCTGGATCGGCGGATTCGGCCACTCGGCGGCTCGCTCCGCCGCTCGTTTGCCTCGATGGGCTACTCGCGGCTCGCTCGGCTCGCCTCCCTTCGGAGTTCGAACTGCCTCCGAAGCTCGAGCCCTCGAGCGCTCCAGCTTTCGCGCGCGCGGGTTGACGATGGAAACTTTTCTCATAAAACGAGTCTGTAACGTATCGTTTGATGGCGCAAATGCACGTATTTTTCCCGTCGTTTTTTACAGTGTGTGAATCTTGCGAAACAGGCGACGAAGAGTGGTGGGTGAAATGTGCTCGTGTGTGGTTGTGGATTTTGTGTACAACGTAGGATTACCCAGAAAGGTGGGTCAATATCGATAAATGTGCGGGTAAGAAGCACGTGACCTGTCAAGCCCATTAATCCTCATTATTTTATCGTGCGAACTGACATTGTCACTTATCGCGTTCGATTTGGGTTCCAACATCGGTAACCTAACTTTTGTTGCATTAAAACTGCAATAAACATTTGTTTGAAAACGATCACTCTAATGAGCACGTCGTTATTGGGCTTTCTCATTGAAAGGTAGGTCGCGGGTGTCCCAGCTAGTTATTCTGAATGGTTTGGTGGTTGTCTAGCATTTCAAGCGCTCGAGGCTGTGTGTACTGTGTGCCGTACGTACACTTGCGCTTTCGATCAATGTGAATGTATTTGCAACGCGGAACGTTTGTGTTCTGTGTGTATCCACCTCCAATATCGTTCTATCTCTTATTGCCGTATGGTAACTCCTGCTGTTCTACGATATCATTCACGCGATGTCGTATATGTGGGCGTACCGATATCCACATGTTGCTTCACGGGCGATCAATACTGTGTTACGTATCCTCTTAGTCCGCGGTATATGCCGACGTAATTCATGTTGGCAACTTGGAATTCGTTCTGAGATTTATCCACGCGATATTGTATTCTCTTTTGGGCCCGTGATCGACGACCGATATTCATATATCGTGTGGCCGCACAGTATGTCCACGTCGGTCACCAATATGCACGCGGTGTCGTATTCTATTCCAATAACCGTAAGTTCTGTCGGGATATTGTGCTTCGATATCGTGTTGTATACCAATAACCACAAGTTATATCGGGATATTGTGCTCCAATATGCTGTTGTATACCAATAACCGCATACTATATCGGGATATTGTGCTCCGATATGAATTCCCATTGTGCGTATTGGGTTAATCGGATAACAATAAGTTCTTATTGGTTTCCATCAACTTCATTGGAATACAATATTTACAATAAGCCGAGTTCATATTGGCCTTTTTCAATAGCGTAGTTAAATCGTGGTTGTGCCTTTCAACTAAAGAATTAATTACAGTGCATAAAATTATGAAACGGGCACCTCGTCGCCATGTATACCCTGAATTATGGGTTACGAAATACGTTTCACAATATATATATGGATATATTGTGACACAAGTAAACTAAAAGCAATACAATTTTAAAAATGCCAAGAATGTTTTAGGACAAGCCCTTTCAGACTATCCTTTATAGAAACACTGAGCGGCAATCACACTGCTTGTTTATCTAAATAAATCATTGTTTACACCGAGCATGCAGGCGATGTATCATTCAGAAAGGAGGGATGAAAATTGCTCCCTCTAATATGTAAGCCCCTTCGTAGTCAGATCGAATCTAACCTAAAATAGCGCTTGCCCAAGTGAGCCTTTTCTTGTCAGTATTGAGTGGCATAGTCTGGCTGTTGACGTTTGTTCTTGACACGAGGCCGGTAAATTCAATTTTCAAATAAGCACCACCATTGCTAATTGATGATTTTTAAAAAATAAAACTAAGTAGTAGTTAATGATCTACTCGACATGGCAGTTACTTATTTGTACACTTCCTGACGGTTTGCGGACGTAACAGTCATAGTTCCACCACGCGTGCCTGTGTACTCTGTTTGGTCCAGCCCAAAGACACATAAATGTTATGTTCACCACATAAAATAGGAAATAACTAACTTTTATACGTTCGAGAAGTTATGTGTGTGGGCAACCTGGCGATTCCAAGCGGTTGGCCCAGGCTGCCCCTCCGACAATCATAAGTGGTCATCTTGGCCACGAGGGGGCCAAGGGCAACTGGCCACGCGAGCGGCGCTCCGCCGCTGATAAAAGGCCGTCGCAGCGGATGCGCGGGGGCTGTTGGGATCGCGGCGCAGGCGATAGCGGTCATTAAATGTTTACGTGTTGTTGAACCGGTGTGCTGTGTCATTCTCCGAGACGGGTAGCAGCAAGGGAAATCCCACATGGCTCTCTCGTGGCTCAAAGGGCTTCAAAACCCTGCAGGACGACTCGCTCGATGGGCCCTTTCGCTCCAGCGCTACAAATACACAATCGAGTACAAGCGTGGAGTGGCTAACCACGTTGCAGATGCGTTGTCCCGTGCTCCACTTCTCGGGCAGGAAATGCAGGTGGATCCCGACTTGGTGGCACTGGCCAATGCGGCGCCCATCACACCAGAGTCGCGGTGGGGAACCCTGGTGAGCAGAGAGGAGCTCCGAGCGGCCCAGCTGTCCGATGGACTTTGTCAGAAGGTGATGCACCAGCTGGCAGAAGAAAACTCAGCCGACGCTGGGAATCCCAGAGACTTGGACTCATACCTGCTCAGCAGCGACGGCATCCTGCTGCGATACATCCCCCAGGTGGACGATGGGTCCAGCGGCCCGCCATTCCGGTCTGTAATACCACGTAAACTGCGTAAGTCATTTATAAGATATATGCATGATCCCGCCTTGGCAGGCCACAGCAGTGGGAGCAAAACTTACGAAAAGTTGTCCCGAATTGCAACGTGGCCAGGTATGAGGCAGGATGTGATGAGGTACGCTCGTAGCTGCCCGGTTTGTCAGAAGGCAAAACCCCGAGGTGGCCAACCACCAGGTTTAATGCAGTCGGTCGAAAGCAAGTACCCCTGGGAGTGTGTTGCCTGTGACGTTGTCGGTCCCTTTCCCCGTAGTCCACGCGGCAATCAGTATTTGCTAGTAGTGACGGTCGGTCACTACTAGCAAATACTGATTGCCGCGTGGACTACGAGGTTCTACCATTTCACAAAATGGGTCGAAATGTTTCCTTTGCGCAAACTAGACTCTAAGAAAATCTGGGACTGTCTTCTCGAGACGTTCGCGTGCTTTGGCTTTGCCGCAACGCTTATTACAGACAACGCTTCTTATTTTGTTAGCAAGGTGTTCGTGGATGCGTGTAAGGCGCTAGGCATACGGCACAAACGGACTTCGCCATACCATCCACAGGCGAATATCACGGAAAGAGTGAACCGTAACCTGAAGCAGATGCTTGTATCGCATACAGAGCGACACAAAGACTGGGACGCGAAATTAGCAGAAATGGCATTCGCTACCCGCACAACAATCAACCGGTCCACGGGTTTTACGCCGGCCCAACTTAACTTTGGAAAAGAGCTCGTGTTTCCCCTGGGAAACGGCCTCCTTTGCACAGATCCTGCAAGCACGCAGCGCACAACCACGCAGTTCGCAGAAGATCTCCGGAAGCGTTTCACGGAGAACCTGCGTGAAGCTCGAGAGAGCCTCGACGTCTCGAGACTGCAGCAGGCAAACCAGTACAACAAGGGGAGGCGAAATCTGCAGTTCAAGGTAGGAGATCTGGTACTGAGGCGAACTCATCCGCTGAGTGATGCTGCTAGAGGCTTCACGGCCTCTTTAGCAAAGAGGTGGGATGGCCCCTACCGTGTTAGTAGCAAGCTCTCCAACCTGTCTTATGAGCTGGTGCATTGTGAATCTGGTGAAGTGTGCGGGTCTATTCATGTCGCCGACCTAAAAGCTTTCTATGAACCCGAGGAGGTAGATGTGTCGCAGGTTCCAGATGACGACTATCCGGACCACCTCTCGGAAAATTCCACACCGTCTCTACAGCGGTACAACTTGAGACGGCGGTGAAGACGACCGGGAGTAGCACGAGTTCTAAGCGTATTATCTTCATGCCCTCTTCGGTGTTTTGGGGGGGGGGGGGGGGGGAGAAGAGAAATGGTCCGCGCTCCCGCATGGACAGTGGGACAGGCATCTTTCGTGTGCGCGGCTACTTTTTCCTACCGCGCCATGGCCTCATGTTGTTTTTAATTTCTAGTTCCTCGTGCCAGACAGCGGCGACGCAGCTCCCATCATCAGACCACCCCCCATGGCTGCATCGGTACTGTCCGGAAGTACTGACGTCGGACCCGTGCTCGCTCATCTGAGAAGACCCTTGCTGACCAAGAAGGAAGGCCCCACCGAAGACCATGAAAGACGTCCTCTGTTTTCGTTTTTGGAAGGGGGGAGATGTGTGGGCAACCTGGCGATTCCAAGCGGTTGGCCCAGGCTGCCCCTCCGACAATCATAAGTGGTCATCTTGGCCACGAGGGGGCCAAGGGCAACTGGCCACGCGAGCGGCGCTCCGCCGCTGATAAAAGGCCGTCGCAGCGGATGCGCGGGGGCTGTTGGGATCGCGGCGCAGGCGATAGCGGTCATTAAATGTTTACGTGTTGTTGAACCGGTGTGCTGTGTCATTCTCCGAGACGGGTAGCAGCAAGGGAAATCCCACATGTGTCAGGAACACGTAGTTGTTTAAAGCAGCTCCAAAATTAGAAATTAGCGTAAGGCTCTCTCAAATCAATTACAACGTGCCTATCGAGGATAAAAACGCCGGAAACGCGTTTTTATCCTCGATCATCTTTCAGGATAATTTGGGGTTGCATTTACTTATAATGTTTATGTTTATTGTCATCGGCCTTTATTTATGTTATCAAATCTTCAGTCAGTAATTAAAAAATATTTTTCATCATTTATGAAGTTCACGTCACCGCTTGAGGCCGACACGGGAGGACGATACTCGAAATTACGGCCGTTGTTTATTCCGTCGAAACGCGTTTTGTGTTCGCTGTTTGGAAGTGTGATACATCGGGTTGCAGACTATGCCAAAAAGAACTTTGTGCTCACATGATAGACCGGAAGGCAAATACACGAAATGTGCAGAAAGCGAAAAAATATATGATATTTTCTGAATAATCCCTTACACAATGCCTTACTGCAAAATAAACGCGTAGGAACGCGTGCTATGATATTCCTAATTATACATAAATAGCGCGAAGGGCAGATAAAAATTCTTAGAATACTAAAAAAAATCACAATTTGTCAGCTTGCATGAACTCCAAACTTCTCGAAATACTGCCTCAGGAGGCTGATGTTATATTCGACTTTACGTGCACTTGTTTTGGACCCTCAATTTACAACGCTGTGCTTTATCAGTCATGCTCTCTAACATTTGATTAGGCTGCCATATATTATCGCGAGACTGCTGTATAAACCGCACAACTTGAGATTTAAACATCTATTGTAGTGTTCGGGATATCGCATTTTACCAGAAAGCTGAACTGTTTAATATGGTATCCACGTGACGTCATCATACTATATGCTGGTGGGCGCTGCGATTTGTTATTCTTGAAACAATCAAATTCGATGGTGCGAAATGCCTGGTGCAAAACGCACGCGAAGAGGCCAACGCGGTAAAAATAGCGTCTCTGGCTGGCTGGAATCGAACCCAGGCCATTTAGATTATTAAGTGCTTGTCTTTTCAGCGTGTCATGACACATCTTTGTTATTACCTGCTCGGACGACTTAACACAAGGGCAATTAGAGCAATAAAATCGCATTGATAAAATAAAACCAATCAGTGTGCGTACACCCCATTTAGAATACTTTCACATCCTGTGGAGCGTCCAGTATTGACATCCATTCGGGGGGAAGTTCTAACATGTGGTAAAAAGATTTTTAAATGCTGATAGTTTTTATGAAATACATTCGCACTGTGCGAGCGTTTTTGTCTGCATTCCGCGCAGCCATTTTGCACCGTCATATTCCATAGAGACCCATGGTCATTACGAATTGAACAAGGGTGTCACGATTCCTTTCCACGCGTAGAGCCAAGTGTTGGCTTTAACGCGTTACAAGTAACGGCCTTACCGGTAACGCGTTACTCTTTTCGGGAACGTAGTATCGTATACTCGTGACTTTTTCAAAGCAGTAACGGCTAACGTACTTACGTCACTTCAAATTTGGAGTAACGTCGAACGACGTTAGTAGTTACTTTTACTTCCCCAGACTTAAAAAAACTATACTTTAATTTTTTGCTGTTTCTTGCCCTAAGCAGATAAAAAGGAAAGCCGTACAGGTTCTGGCGGATTGTGACTTGTTGGCAGAGACGAAGAAGGTTGCTGATAATACAAGGGCGTTGCTTTCGGTAAAGTTTTTCCTGGAAGACCACAAGCCCTTGATTATAATGCAATTAAATGCAAAGGTGCAAGCCAGCTGGACAAGAATGACGAAAATAATTCCTGGAGAAGCGGAGCAGGAGGAACAAAGGACAAACACAACTATGTGACTGGTGCGAGACTGAAAAAAATCCACCTGGTCCATGTATCGAACCCGGGACCTGTCCATTTCCAGTGGAGCGCTCTACCAACTGTGCTAACACGGGGTTAGACGCCAGTATAGCAAACAGGTCCAGACCATGCGGATATTTTCGGTCGCGCACCAGTCACCTAGTTTTGTTTGGAGATTTATGTTTGTCCTTTGTCCCTCTTGTTCCCCTTGTCCAGGGATTATTTTCGTCAATCTTGTCCAGCTCGCCTGCACCTTTGCATGTAATTGCATTATAATCATAAACTTAAAATGCAAGCATTTCACCCTTGTTGGTGTTAGACTGGTGTCACTTGATAAAACCTGTTTTCTCTACTGACGTCTAACCCCTGGTTAGCTCAGTTGGTACAGCGCGCCACTGGAAATGGAGAGGTCCCGGGTTTGATACCCGGAACAGGCGGATTGTTTTGGTCGCGTACCAGTCACCTAGCTGTGTTTCGAGATTTGTATTTGTCTTGTCCCTCTTGTTCCCCTTCTACAGGGATAATTTTCGTCAGCCCTTGACGCCGCTTAGTGTGGTCATCAATGAAAATGGGTTTTGGCAGAAATCAGTATCGGTGCTCTTGCAAAAGTGTCTGACAGTAGTAATGATGCACAGTTCGATAAGGTTGAAGAATTCGGAAGAATTAGTTGAGTGTTTGCAACGTTTTCACCAGAAGGAATGGAAGTGGTGTCACTTGACATACAAGACTTGTACTACTCTTTGCATGAATAATTTCTACTGTCGAGAGTAAGAAAATGGTTGGAAGCGAACTTTGTTGTGTTTCAGTCTCTCTCAGGGATAGACGTAGGAAGTTTTTTTTAACCCTTTTAGATTTTTACTTGAAATCCACGGTCGTGGAGTTCGAGGAAAAACTTACACACAAAAGAAATGTGTCTGTATCGGTTCATCAATAACGCCAGTGCTGTCAGAGATGTATCTGAACCAGTTGGATTTGAAGATAATTTGAATGTTACAATTCATATCATAGGGTTCAATGCTAATAAAAAGATACGTGGACGATATGTTTGGTAATTTCAAGTAAGAAGGGTCTGCTTCCGAAGATAAAGGACGTGATCACCTGTGCAGCACAGGAGATTGTGTTTAGGTGTGAGGACCCGCAGAGGGTTTGATGCAGTACTTGAATCTCAGGCTGTATGTGCATGGAGGACTGTGTTGGGAGTACGGCAAAGTGGCGGCAAAACCCTTGTTGCCGTTTAAAACTTGCCACTCTAACTTAGTGAAAAGAGGAACGGTCATGTCTCTGTTGGATAGCGCACTCAAACAATATTGTCGTCATAAGGGACTAGGTTCAGTAGATAACCAAGTGCTTCGGCTAAAAGAAGCGGGTTACAGTGCCAGGCTGGTAAAAGGGGTAACGAGGAGACTTGTGTTGAAGATCAGTGGGATGGCAAAGAGGAAAAAGACAGAGCGACAGGACAGTATGTCTTCCGTTTTTTCATGGTATGTCCCACAACTTGATGTCTATCGCTGGAGGTTCGGTGGAAAGGTGATGTTCACGACTGACCTTAGGTTAGACAGGCTGACGTCCTTTTTGGGAGGAAAAGTAGGTTGTCAGAAAAAGCACAGAGATGCTTCAGTCGACTGCCACGAAGGGTTTGTTTATGATATTCAGATGACATGTAGTTTTTCGTATATAGGGCATACCAAAAAGGTTTGCAAATGATCGATTGAGTGAGCACAAGAGAGCAGTAAAAATAATGATAATGTAGTGATTGCGCAGGCGAGCTGGTGGATGTTAACCATTTTGTTCTTAGCCCGAGACTGAGGCAGGAAAAGAGGAAAGTTTCAAAGTAGAAGTAAAAGTAATGTAAAAGTAAAAGTAAAGTAAAGTAAAGTGAAGTAAAAGTAAAGTAAAGTAAATTAAATAAAGTAAAAGTAAAGTAAAATAGAATGTTTCAATGTAAAAGAAAAAAACGTGTCCTCGACTGTTCATTTTTCTTCTACTTTGAAACTTTCCTATTTTCCTGCCTCAGTCTCGGGCTAAGAACAAAATGAGTAAACAATAATTCGCCTAACTCCGCAATAGCTAAATATCTTGAAGAATGTAGAAATTGTGTGGCCGAGTGGAATGGTACAGCCGTCTTATTCAAAGAAAACAATTGAATGAAAAGAGTCCTCAAGGAGACAATTAGGATAGCTTCTGTTGGAGACTATAAGTCTGCCTTCAACGGCAATAGATGGTGTAACAAAACAGTTTTTGCAATTGTAATCTGCAATTTTTTTAAGGCGTGGGGTATATTTTGGAGGTAGTTGGAAGTGTCTTGGCCATTGTGTAGTTTTGAACTAGCGGAAAGATGGGTGTATATGTACTGAGGGCGTGTTCTTTTAGTTTCATGTGAACCTTGGATTATCCCTGAAGTTATGTATACTCTGTAGCGAAACGTGTTTTTTTGTTGTTGTTTTGTTTTAAAGCGTGTTGGGGGTTTTGTCGGTGGTTGGAAGTGATTTTGGCTATTCTGTATGTGTACTGAGGACAGTAACATTTGGTGTTTCCTGTGAAGCCTATGACTCTCTTTTGTAGTAGTGTGTGAACTGTAGCGAACCTTCTGGCCGTGTGCGATTGGAGAGTGGTGTGGAGATGGCGGGTATAAAAGAAGTGTCCTAAAGAAAATTTTAGTAGCTGTGTTTGAAACTTCTTGTACTCGTCCACTCTTTGTAGCCTCCGTTTTGGGTTTTAAAAATGTGTAAGCCATGTAACCTTTTTTTTTTCCTTTATCTTTTGCGTTTTTTTTTCTTCTGAGTGTTTAGTTAAAAAACCGTAAAAAGATAAATTGTGTTCAGTTTCTGCATGAACATACTGCTTCTTGAAATATGTCGCCTTTTTCACACCTGTAACCTCAAAAGAGTAATACGTGTGAATTCATAATTAATAAGTAACGCCAAGGTAACCTGCAGTACGTTTTATCTGTAGCGATAACGGTAACGCGTCTCTTTTATATTGAGGTAACGTAGGTCGGTAACGCGTCAGTTTTATTTTCAAGTAACGAGTAACGTATGTCATTACTTTTTTTTTCGGTAACGCCTACAATTCTGGTAAAGAGCTAATGTCGTGAAAGGTCAGAGGGAAGTCTTCTTTATAGTTTGCTCGAGAACGACCCATAACAGAAAGGGCATCCCGGCAGTCGAGAAACACGTGTTTAATTGTTTCCACTTTTTTGCAGAAAAAACATCTAACACCTCAAGGAACAAATTTTTTTTTTTTTCTGTACGAGACAGGTCTTAACAAAAAAAAATAATTCATATGCAACTTTAAAAAAACGCGTTTTTGTGGATGGCGGAATTGACATCATTTTTACTATGAATCAAACGTCATGGCCTGGGCCTCTCTGGACCATAGAGCAGTACACCGGTACCGGAAAAACACTTTCAATAAGGTCGTGCGTTAAACGCCTGCTTTAACAAGGAAAAAACAGATGTGCAGAACACAGCATGCATCAACCACTTTTCGTAGAAATCTACCAATTCTACACCAGTCGCGACAATAAGGACGTGTCATGACACATAACCGTGAGTTGAGTTATCATTTAGCAGGAAATTCCTGCTGGATGTTTTCGCTCTGCGTCCGGCAGATAGCAATTTGACACCCTGTCACACGCTTATAAACCCCAGGTTTGCGCCTGTATTTCTATTCTAGGAAGTGCTATCGAGTGCACGTGCCACACGTTAAGCCAGTTGCTAAACTTACCAACGAAAACCGCCGAGAGCGTGGACGCCACAGGTTTCAAGTGCAACACAATTGCCCAGCAATTTGATTATGTACGAGCAATGTGATGCGACGTAAAGCCTCACAGGTCTTCTGGTGGTACCAGTGCTTTTCGTTTCGGTGTGTTTTTCTTGATGTCAGGTCTCTTACTTTGTTTAGATAACAATCTGGACCGAGTAAGATTCTCATATTTTAATAAAAAGCCTAGATACACCGTGACTTCGCGTACGTCCAAATCCGCCCCCCCCCCCCCCCACAAATATAAAAAAAAAAATTCAGTCCTAAGTTTTTTTGTTTTTTTTTTTAAATAGTTTCTAGCGCGTAGAGAAAGGTGCACAAAATATGCTTCTTTTCTATGTCACTAGCGCTCTATAAGAAATTTTACTACCTAAAACATCTAGCCTTATAATAACGAAAAGTGCGCCCGTACACCTTTTCTTGGCAATCTATATAGTCTTCTTTTTAGGACCATATTCATATATGACCCATAACTTTCTTAACGCTTCGTTTATGTATAATATACGTTCTTTTCAATTGTAAAGTTCCATATACTTGAATTTAAGGAGTTCTAGAGGTTAGTTTTCATAAAAACGCAGGCCTTTCGAGGTAGCAATAATCATGTGAACAATTGGCATGACTTCCGGATAATACTGTAAGACTAATTTGAAACCGCGCATTGTTGTTGGTTTTTTGTAGTCGTTCTTTTTTTTTTGGGGGGGGGGGGGGGAGGGGGCGAGGAAAATTAACTTGATTTTTACAAAGGAAATTCCTGTCCGGGGCTCCTACTGGTAGGGCGTAGGGGTCAGGACCTCGTAATTCTTAAAGGGGTACTCCGGCGATTTATTGAACAACCACACCTAACTATAATTTCGAAATTGCCATCTTTTACTCTTTCCGGTATGTTATTTAGTATCGCGAAATTCAGAATAGTTATTGTGAAATCCGCAAATTAAAATGAAGCCAATATAAAGACTTCAATATACCCGCGCTTTTCATTGCCGTGACGTCACGGCATGGCAGGCTTGCGGTTCGAGCGGGCTGTTTGAAAATGTACCACGTCGAGCATTTGTTTAGTGCTACTGCGCGGAAGCTGGAGCGACCTTCCAAAGCATTCTTTTGACACCATGAAACTGCTTGTAATCAGTTGGGAACAACGTCTACAGCCCAAGGATGGGACCCCTGCCTTCCCATGACGTCACTTTTACAATTTTGCCAGTAGAGCTTTCACCTTGAAAAACAGATGAGGGTCAAAATTGTAAATTCTATAAGTTCGAGAAACAAGTTATTTTGGCCAAATATTTTGGTCACTATTTCAGCGATGTTTGTTGGTGTGTTTAGCAAGTTTTTAGGCAAATCGGGGACAATGAAGAAAACACCGGAGTACACCTTTAAAGGAAACCTGCATCATATTTAAGCGTATACCTTTTTTGCGGTTTCCACATCTCTTCCGGTTCGGGAAAACCAGCGGGCAGGGAGAGAGTAACTAAATATCAGTGCGCCATATTTTAATCGGACGACGCGGAAACCTCCTCCACCTACGGGGGCGACCCGCGGTGCCGAAAACGCGCGAAATGTGAAGTCTTTGGTCTTGGGCTTACTACAGGTCAAAGCCGCTAAGAGCTTCTTTTTAGTCGAAATACAGAATATAAATGGCGCAAACCGTTCCGATTATTTATAGAAGTAGTTTTTTTTTTTCTTTTCAGTATTTTAGATCGGGAAAGGAACAAATGCAGTTTCTAAAGTACTGAAACAGGAAATGACCCGTCGACATAACCGCCACCAAGCAGTGGAAAAAGCGGCGCATACTAGAAAGGTGTAGTTAGATCAGGCACCGACGAGGGGCGATCGCAGAAAGGTCCCGGATGTTTGCGGCGGCGCTGCGCTCAAGGGTCCGACCGGTTCCGAGCGTTCCGGTCGGATCCGCACATTCGCGTTTGAACGCTTTTGAGTACGTTGTGGAGTCCTTGCGGCCAGGCGCGGTCGCTTGCGGAGCGACGCGCTCCTTCCCGCAACGCTCGGTAGCGCGACGCAAGCGAGTAGAGACTCGCTCAACTTTCCGAAGCGTTGCGGTGCGTTCGGGTGCGTTCGACCAATCAGAAGCCGAAAGAGGAGAGGGGGTGACGTGTTCGCTCGCCCCACAGGGCCGACTCGGCGAGACGGATCCGGTTCGCCGGTCGCAGTGCTTGCTTTTTCTTTTTGGGAAGCGGTGGGGAGTCTGGGACTGTATTTTCCAAGGCTGCGATAGTTCAAGCTTGACAAAACGTCGGGGAAGCCGGCGAGATGCTCCCAAGATCGAACACTTCGACGCTGTCGCCGTGCGCCGCCATGTTGCCTTGGAGTTCGCTTACTATTGGTGAGCCACTAGCGACGATAGCGCGTTCTTATTGGCTCTTGACTGCGGTTGACTGCGTGTCAACGCAGCTGTGCGTACAAGTTTGGCGCAAGCAGTCTTCGCAACGCAACGCGCCCGCTTGCCGCTACGGAACGCACCGCGCTCAAACGCGAGTGTGCGTATGGGCCTTTAGGCGAGAAGGTTTGGCTTGCGGTTTGGCCGTTTGGCGGCATGGCAACGCGAAGCGGCTTCCGTTCTGAACTGACCTTTACCCCGTGTCTGCTGTCGTTTGTGGCCAAAGTGTCCTGCCGAATTACTGTTTAATGGCGCAGCAAATGCAGTGCGAGCCGCCCTGGCTGCTTCATACAGCCAATTCGGAAACATGCTTTAGTGGCGCCCTCTCGAGCCATCGACACGGCGTGCGGCAGCCGTGAGCGCTCGCTGAGCTCACTACCCCTCTTCTAGTTCACGGCCACTCAAGCGACCAAGGACGTCATGAAGGAGGTTATTTTGTGCTTGTTTTTGTTATCTTAATTTGCCTATACCTTTTAAAATAAAGCGAAATTCGAGAAAAGAAAAGTTTCCTTAAGTTACTACGTTCACTGCGCTCAGGTCCGGTGCAAATTAAAAATCAGTAAAAAAAGTCACTGCAGCGCCCCTCTAAAGAGATGGTGAACCGAACATTTCAGTGTTTATAATAAGCGGCGCACTATCTTTCCATGAATCACCAGCCGCCGATATGTTCGAGCACTCGCAATGAAATAGACGTCATCATATCCCCCATTCGAGGTTATTGAGACTGAATGGGAGATATGATGACGTCGATTTCGTTCCGTGTGCTCGCGCACACCAGGGGCTGCTGACTCATCAAAAAAGATGGTGCGTCGCTTATTATAGACAGTGAAATGTTCGGTTCACCAACCCTTTAAGCACTTGTGCCGAGGCAGTCTTGGCATGGGCAGTAAGGGTCTGAAGAGCTCGCACGGCGATGCCTAAGTGTGACGTCAACCACTCCTCCCATGAGATGTTTTTAAGGAGAAAGGGTGGACGTGTAGGTAAGGAGAGCATGCCGAGTATGTGTGACGCGGCCAGCGGTGGGTGTCACAGTTCTGACAATGAGGGTGGCCGTGCTGGTGAATTCTGCGAAGAATGTGGTGGTAATGGCAGTGAATGTGCCTGGATGTTTTCAATGTTTGACGGCTGCTGTAGTGTTCTTGTAACAGTGTGCTGAGGTGCTGTTTATCGCGAGCTCTCCTTGTCTTGCTAGAGTATGAGGTAGACCAGCCAATGAAGGGTCCCGGGACTGGAACTCGGGTCAACGCATTGGATTTTACATTGCCCTTCATTGAAACATTACCTTGCACCCACACAAAACAAAATTGATGGTATAGGTGTTGCCGCAATATGGGGGTGAGGAAGGGGTGAGTCTAAACGTTAACTTTGTTATGAAGGTAGCTGCGGAGAGCAGCTTGTGAGTCTGAAAAGATAAATTTTGGGTGCTGTGTGATGCTATGGCTATGGCGTGTTCTTCTCAGTCATAAAGGGGGGGTGGGTTCATGTACTGTAAACCGCGTTCGGAGTGGTATGCCATGGTTCCTGTGTTGGTGTTGGCTTGAAGTCTAGCATCAGTAAAGTAGACGCGAGCTCCTTCTTGTTTTAGCGTTTGTACTCGCTGTGTGGGAGCTCGTGCTTCAAGCTCACGGCGCTTTCAGTTTTTGTCGGGGTCCATCTCTCGTGAAATTGCTCTTTCTGGATGTTGGGTAGGATGTTCCACGGGGCTGGGTCTGGGTGTATGTTTGGGAGTTTGGAGGTATCGTAGTTTATGAGGGACAGTATGTGCCTGCCCTGCTTGTATGTTTTGCGTCGTTGTAACTGGGCAGTTAAGCGAAGTGGTATGAGTTCGTCTTGAGTGTTCCCCATGGCAATAAATTGTAAGGTTGAGGCATACTGTGGTACCCTCTGTACTAGGGGGTAAAGTGTCTGAGAGCTATTTTTATTGCTTGGAGCTGTGAGGCAGTGTTCCGCAGGTAGGGAAGCAATAAAAGGATTTGGGAGGTGAGAAAAACGTTGTCTGTATTTAACATATGGATATCTCAGAGGCCTTGGTTTAATTTTGAGATTCTGCTTATGATATGTGTAGTTTGTTGGATATGTGTGTTTGTATTTTGGCTAATGGTACCGTGTGCCATGTTCTTTTGCTGCATAGGGAGGCTGAGGATTTTGACTGCGGGTTTGTGGAAGACAGGCTGGCTGTTAATAGCCGGGTTGATGATACCTTCTCTGGAAAAGCTCCCCGCCGGTTGGAAAAGACGAGAATTTCCTACTTGTCCGGAACCAAGGTGAGGCCAGGTGGTGCCGCGTAGGTGGAAACGTTATCCCTACCTGCCTGCAAAGGCCTCCTCGACTTCTCCAGGTTAGCCGGTGGCTGTCCAGAGGGTGACGTCCTCGGCGTATGCTGAGTGGGAGAGGTCTGGAATTTCGTGCAGTTGTTGGGGAACG
>NW_024609846.1:117670977-117773946 GCF_016920785.2 Ixodes scapularis | reverse complement strand
AACCGTCTGGCAAATCGAGGACACTATCACCACGGCACCGCAGTGCCGCTTTATCAGCTCCAACGGAGCACATGATTCCACGTCCGTTCGCCTCGGCAGACGAAAGAAGAATCCTGCGCCACTCTGTTGTTTTTTTTTTTTTTTATTGCTTGATTTTGACAGGGACAAGGCAATAACATACACTCAAAATAAGAGTTTAAAAACCATCAGCTCACCTGGCTGACGCAAAATGTTAAAATTCTTTGAGGTTAGCAAGCCCCTCAAGAAGTGGCAACCATTCAGGCCAAGGTTGCTGGGCCTTATACAATTCCTTCATAAAGCACATTTACTCTGCGAAATACTTGTACACAGGACGCAGATCGACGTCTGCATGGCGTACGGCCATGCGAGACCGCCACAGACTGTGAAGGTGTGATGAGGTGGACTATGGAAGCGAGAAGAGAGGAAGACGAAGTGGGGCCGGGCAGTGTGGTGCGCGTGAAAAAAGAGGGCTTCTGAAGGCAGATCGGCAACTGCGACGCTAAAAAAGACATCGGTGGGCTCCCGCAGTCCCGACGGCAGCAACGACTGGTTCTGGACGGGCGGCTAGAGGCCCGTGAGAGCTAGCCCTGGCCAAGGGGACCGCCGCCTACGCCGGAAAGCGAACATTCCCCAAGCCGACCCAGAAGGCAGCACCCGTGGCCGCCGCCGACGACGACGTGAAGGTGCGGTGCCTGACTCGAGTGAGACTACGTCATCTATTTTCGTTTTTTCTTCTGTACATAATACACCTCTCTTTTTTTCACTCGCCGTCCTCGGGTTGTTTGTCCTTTATTCACCATCTTTCCATCAAAGAAGGCCCAGCAGCATGACCATGTCTAGAGGTACGCCCTCGTCCCCTTTAACAGGTAAAAAACGAATTCCATGCGGCGTAAGAGGCAGGTCCTTTTTGAGCGTTCTGTGCAGGACGTCCCAGAAAAACACTGCATCCCAGAAGTCTAGAAAAACATGTTCGATTGTTTCTTGCTTTTTGCATAGTATTCAGTTATCGGTCCACGCAATAGGCACTCTCTTCTCGGCTAGTCATGCTTTGACAGGTAAGGTTTCGCTGTGCAACTTGCAAAAAAAAAAAAAAAAAACGTTTTGGTTGATGCGGGAATGACCATTCTTTTGACACGTTTTAACACGTCCTGCCCTGGGCCTTCACTGAAAAACATACGATACAAAGGAGTGGGAAAAATTAAATCAATAATGTCTTTTGTCAACCGTTTCCGCGAGACACCGCACAAGTATTCCAAAGAAAAGCGCGTTGTTAAAAAGTGGTAAGCACCAACGACTTCTTTTAGATAACCGCGTACAGGACCACTGATGTCTATGCCAGACGACACAATGAACTCAGGAAGAGCGCTGCGCAGCCTCGCTTGAATGACCGTACATAAAAAAGGATCTTTCTGATCTCGAAGAAATAAAAATCTATTAACCAGCTGCCTTACAAACAAATTGGAAGGCCCCAGACCGCCAACACTGACACTTCGGAAAAGATTCGTTCGGCTCGCCCTCTCCCATACCGAGCTCCTAATGAAAACGGCAAATACACGATGAATGCGGTGAACGTTAATACGTGAACAAGGCAATACCTGCAACACATACCACATCTTCGCAGCAAGAAATATGTTACACACAGATGCACGCGCAAAAATTGATAAACCATGGCCTCCCCACTTGTTCGCATTCGCGCGCAAAGCCTCAGTCTCATCGCACCAGAATTCGTCAGTGTTGCGATAGTGATTCAATGGTACCCCAAGATACCGAGACGGCGAATCCGCCCACGTAATGCGTTCATAAACGGTCGGCGAGGAAGGCCAATCGCCGTGCCAAAGACCCACACACTTTTCAAAGTTAACAAAACTGCACGTATGGTCGCAAAACATTTCTGTCAACTCCACGGCTTTCTTTACACTGTCTTTGTCGCTACAAAAAATTGCCACGTCATCCGCATATGACAAAATGCGGACTTCAACAGTTTGTAACTTAAAATCTCGAATACAACTACTATGAATAACGCTTAAACAAAACGGTTCAAGAAAAATACGAAAAAGCAAGGGCGAAATCGGACAGCCTTATCTCACGGAAGAAAGGAGAGGAATGCGCTCTGTCACACATTTGTTCACCACAAGTCGAGTGGCGCAATTTTTGTATGCCATACGTATACCATCACACCAAGACTGCTCCCACATTTACATGGTCTAAAATAGCAAAAAGGACTTGATGGGACACCCGGTCAAAGGCCTTTTTTAGGTCGACTTGTAACATTGCCACTGTTCTTTCCATAGTGTCGCAACATTCCAAAATACTTCGTGCAACGTGCACGTTCGTTACAATACTCCTTCCCTTTATACCACACGTCTGGTGCGGGCCGACGATGATGCTAATGACACTTTGTAATCGTTCCGCTAACACTTTCATGAAAATCTCGTAGTCTACATTGGTCAGTGTAATAGGGCGGTAAGAACCAACGGAACGGAGTTTCAAGCAGTCTTCAGTTTTGGGAATAAAAATCGTGTGTGCGCACAAAAACGACTGGGGCAAAACATTAAGAGTATACGCTTCGGTAAACACACAGTGCAAAAACGGGGCAAGCTGATCTTCGAAAGCTTTGTAAAATTCTGCTCCTAAACCATCAGGGCCGGGTGACTTCCCCGGTTGCGTATAAGCAAACCATATTCCGTACAGCACCTGGCCACGCCCCCTTGTCACGTGACATGACGACACTTCCGCCAAGGCAATTTGTCATGTCACGTGACCCGACATCACTTCCGCTCCAAAACAAAACCAGTTGTTTTATTGGTTTGCGAATTGTCACGTGACATGACGTCACTCGCGCCGCTGTGGTAAGGTAAACATGGCGCCCGCCGCTGCCTGAAACACGAAGCCTACGCCGTAAGCGTAAGCGTTCGTGACGACAGAGCATATTTTCGTATCGAAAAAGGCAAGCGTTCATGCATGACATGGTTCACATCCGCCGCGTCGGCGACGAACCTGCTCAGCAAGAATAAAGTCTACACCAGCGGCGACATCGAGAGAAGGCTAGACTTCGGAAACCAGCGGTAGGCGTTGGCAGTATCCTTGCTTCGCTCTTATCAAGCGACGCGTTGAGAACGCTAAGAGAAGTACTTGCGCCTTTTACGCACTCCTGTGCAGAAGCACGATGCGAGACGTCGCATACTGCGGGCGTCGCGTAGTTGCGTCACCAAGTGCTGAGTCCCTCGCGTCACCGCGTTCACAGCGTCTCAGCCGCGACTGCGTCGATCGCGTAGGCTTTGCGTTTCAAGCGTTTCTGGCTACAGCCGCGACTGCATCGATGATCGACGGCGTAGGCTTCGTGTTTCAGGCGGCGGCGGGCGCCACGTTTACCTTACCACAGCGGCGCGAGTGACGTCATGTCACGTGACAATTCGCAAACCAATAAAACAACTGGTTTCGTTTTGGAGCGGAAGTGACGTCAGGTCATGTGACATGACAAATTGCCTTGGCGGAAGCGTCATCTCACGTGACAACGGGGCGTGGTCAGGTGCTGTACGGGATATGGTTTGCTTATACGCTTCCCGGTTTCAAGTTGACGATGGCTTTTTCTACTTCCCACATCATTATAGGTTGTTCTAACTTTTCTTTTAGTTCGTCTGCCAGCTTCCGCATTAACGGCAAATAAAAACTCTGAAACCCGTTCTTTTTAGGCTCACGATAACTGAACAATTCTTTCTAGTACTCAACAAACGCGCGTTTTATGTTCACGTTATCGCTCGTCAGAACCCCCCCGATACGAAATTTCCGTGATTTCATTTTGACTCGCATACTTTCTTTCCGCGCCTATCGCCTTTTTTGTGGGTAGCTCCTCATGCGATAACCGGTTATATTGCGCTCGCAGCCATAGCCCCCTTGTTTTCTTCAGTATCGAGAATTTCGAGGCGCTTTTTGATACTCATAATTTCATCCGAAAAAGAACCTGGCGATAGGCATTCTTCCAGCATCAACCTTTGAAGCAGGCTGTTTAACTCGCGCGTTTCTTTCTTTTCGTTATGCTTCAATAAGCTGGAGTGCTCGATGGAAGTCAGTTTTATTTCCTGTTTAAACAATTCCCATTTTACTCCAAACACTTGCCCTTTTGCGCTCGCTGAATCTCCAAGATTTTTCCGGACTGCTTGTGCAAAAAGCTCGTCTTCAAGGAGTTTGGAATTAAATTTCCACAAGTCCCACGTGAACTTTTTAGGCGTATCTTTAGAAGAACAAATTAAAAAAGAAACAAGGCAATGATCGCTGAACGACACGTGATCAACGGCATATTGCTTGCACGCTCTTACAAGGTCGAGTGAGACATACGCTCTACCCAAGCGTGCATGACTTGCACCTTGGAAATGCGTGTACTTTAAACCCCTACGTTGGGACGCGCAGTGGGCAATGCCTTCTAAATCGCACCGCTGAAGCATGTCGCAGAAAAACACGGTGCTCGCGTCCCGAAACCTCACACTATATGACCTATCCTGCGGCGCGCACACACAATTAAAATCACCCAATAATATAACTAATCGATCAGTTTGAACGTACTTTTCAATAAACTCGAAAAAAAAAAAAAACGTTCCTCCGTCTTAATAGGGGCATAGATGCACACCACACGAAATTTGTAGTTGGAAATAATAAAATCGCACAAGACAAAGTGCCCCGAATCACAACTAACGACTTGTTCGACAGTCGCGATAGATTTCTTTAGAAATAAAAGACAACCCCCCGACGTCCCCCTAGCGTGGCTGACGCACACGTCATACCTCGCTTCAAAAAGCCGTGCCATGTTCTCCGTCTGGGCCTCGCCTTCCATTTTCGTCTCCTGAACCGCCACTATTATCCAGGTCATTCTCGATAAACAAGCGGTTTACCTGGTATTGGCGACGCCTGGCACAAAAGCCGCGCACGTTTAACGTGCCCACCCGTAAAGATCGTTCAAGGTTTATGAACGGTTGAAAGGAAGGCTAGACGGAGAACAAGGTAGGTTCTCAAAAAAGGCGCTCGCGCAAGAAAAAGCCAATGTAAACAAAAATACGGTTGACACTTGCTCTGACGTTTAGGCCCGAAAAGACTCACAGGGAGTCCTTCCTGCGACGATCGTCCGGCGGGATACGCGGCTTCGCCACGACCCGACACTTCTTGATTCCCGGCACAGGCAACCCACTGGCGGCCATTCCGGCGGTTGCAGCTGGTGCTGGCACAGGGTCCCTCGGTCGCTTGAGAGTGCAGTCCATGTCTGTGTCCTGGCACTCTTCTACTCCGGCCTCGCTGTTTTGCCCACCGGGATGGCCGGACTTCGTTGCCTATGGACCGCATCCGGAAATTGCTGGCTCAAGGAGCAGGCGCTCCTTAGTGTCGTCGCTGGGCGTGACTTGCGCTTCGGATTTCTCCTCGGGGTTGGGCACGAAGGACGCTGCGTCAGAGTTGCCGTCGTCGTTAGGCGTGGGCGTACCACTAGGCTCCGTCGATGGCAGGGTGACGGGTGATGACCCTCCGACGGCTTCCTCTGCCTCCGCGTCGTCCATGACGTAGTCAGTGTTGTCCTCCGACTTGCGGTCACGGGCGATAGACGCGTAGGTTTTGACGCAGTCTTCTGCTGCGTGGCCGTACCGGTGGCAGTCCGTACAGCGAGGGACGCGGCAATCTCGCCGGATGTGGCCCGTACGCCTGCACCTAAGGCACAGTGGGGCCCGTCCTGGCACAACGACGAGGACCTTGCAGCCTTCTAGGCGAATTTCGTGGGGGAGGCTGTCGACGGTACAACCGTCCTTGAGAGTCAGGCGTATCGTTCGGGTGTTTGGCTCGACCGCCTCGAAACCCTTTTCCCTGAAGAGGTCTCGCGTTATGTCAATTACTTTGCCGTACCGTTCCATCTCCTTTTTTACGTGACAGCTCGGCACGTCATAGATGTGCCGAGCTGCCAGTGCAGCTTGAGCCTGACTTCCACGTTGGCAGGGTCCATTACGAGGCACCGCCCCCCCCCCCCCCCCCCCTTTTTACGGTTAGTTCTTTAGCGTCCACTAACCTCTGCTTTGCTGCAAGCGAAGCCAGCCGTAGCATCCAGACATATGGTTCATCTGGTGCGGTCCCGCCGACAGCAGATCTTTCAGCACTTGCAGCCGCAGCAGTTCGTCGCGGAAGTCTTCAATCCAGTATGGCCGGCCGTTCACGTCACCGTGCAGAATCACACAATTCATGGCGATGTATCCGTTCGGCAGGGGAGGCAAAATAATTTTGTACTCGTCAGGGTTTCCAGTGGCAGAATTAGCAGAAGTACCACGGCCAGACGTGGCCGCTGCCACCGCTCCTACGGAGCTCATGATACACACGTCCGTTCGCTTCGGCTGCCGGAAGTGGAATCCCAGCACGCTTCCTCTGCGTCACTCTGCTGTGATTTTGGGTGTAAGCACAGGACACTCTCGAGAAGAATGCGGATACATACATAAAAAGATATTATAAATAATATTTCAAGTTAATTGAAAAACAGTAATAATCGCGATAACTGGCGTTCATTTAAAAACCTCGAACATCGGAAAAAACACTCGCCGTAGCAGAGCGCGGTTTCGATCCAAGGACCTCTGGGTTATGGGCCCAGCACGCTTCCACTGCACCACTGTGCTGTGATTTTGGGTGCAAGCAGAGGACACTCTCGAGAAGAATGCGGATACATCCATAAAAAGATATTATAAATAATATTTCAGGTTACTTAAAAAAATATTATTAATCGCGATAACTGGTGTTTATTTAAAAACCTCGAACATCGGCAAAAACATTCGCCGTAGCAGAGAGTGCTTTCGATCCACGGACCTCTGGGTTATGGGCCCAGCACGCTTCCAATGCGCCACTTTGCTTTCTATTTTTAGAGCGCAGCTCTTAGGGGCCCGTTCCCGGCTTGAGCGGCGTCGGCGTCGCCGTCGCCGTCACCAAGGTCATCCCAAGGTCACTTGACCCCAAGGTCATCCCAAGGTCACCCCAAGGTCACGTGACCCCTCCCCAAGGATCATCGGGGGTCACGTGACGCCCCAAAGTCACGTGACCCCCAAGGTCACGTGACACCCAAAGTCACGTGGCTCCCCAGGTCACGTGATCCCCGGGGTCACGTGACCACCAATGACGTCATCAGTGACGTCACTGATAACGTCACCGGCATCCGCATCGTCATCGTCATCATCACTGATGACGTCACCGGCATCCACATCGTCATTGTCATCATCACTGATGACGTCACCGGCATCCACATCGTCATTGTCATGACGTCACCGGCATCCGCATCGTCATCATCATCACTGATGACGTCACCGGCATCCGCATCGTCATCGTCATCATCGCTGATGACTTCATCAGTGACGTCACTGATGACGTCACCGGCATCCGCATCGTCATTGTCATCATCACTGATGACGTCATCGGTATCCGCATCGTCATCGTCACTGATGACGTCATCGGCATCGTCATCGTCACGTGACCCCCCTAGGTCAGGTGACCCCCACCCAAGGTCACTTGATCCCCCCAGTACCCTTCCGTCCTCCTCCTCAAGAGCTGCGCTCTAATTCGGCGTTACAGGGAGATGTAAACGGCTTTCACTTTTTTTTATTGCCTGTTTTTACATTTGTACAATAGGATATATACAAAGGAGGGTTTAAAAACACGTCAGCCGCAACTTGGTTGCCGTGGAGTCATTAAAATTCTTTTAGACACATCAAACCATCAAGAATGGGCAACCAATCTGGCTGTTCGGGCTGTGCCCGGAACACTTCACGCATGCCGGCAACACTTTCTATAAAATATTCGCGCACCGAGCGGACTGTTTTATCAGCGTGATTTACGCCTACTCTTGTTTTCCATTGACTGTGAAGGCCCAGTAGTAGGATCATATCATAAGGTGCGCCATTTACATTCTCTATTGATAAAAACCGTATATCTCTGGCGGTGATCGGGAAATCCTTTTGGGTGTGCGCTGGAGTATATCCCACAGAAATACAGCGTCCCAGCAGTAAATAAACACGTGTTCTACAGCTTCTGGCTGCTTGCATAAAAAACAACGCGTAGACCATGGCACGAAAATGCCCTTTTCCTCTAACCATGGCTTTACGGGTAAAACGCCACAATGAAGTTTAAAAAAAAAAAAGGATTTAGCATTAGGCTTTACCGGCATCTTCTTCAGTCTTTTTAGAGCATCTAGGCCAGGGCCTTCACAGTATAGGGAACGATAAAGCGGCACAGGCAGCAGAACATCAACAAAATCTCGATACAATTTTTTCCGTGACACGGTACTAAGATAATCTAAAGAAAAACGGACCTTCAAGATTCGAAAAGAAAGTGACACTTCTCTCAAATATTCTTGCACTGCAGCACCTGTCCCAGTGGATGACGAAACAATAAACTCTGACAAAGCGTTTTGCAGACGAAGTTCAACAACTGTTCGCAAAAAGGCATCCCTCTGATCGCGTACAAACATGAAGCGTGAAACAATTTGACGTATGAACAAATGGGACAACCCCAAACCACCACTTCGCACCGACCTAAATAACTTCGTTCGAGCAGAACGCTCCCATGCCGAAGACGAGATAAAAACGGCAAACACCCTATGCAGCTTTTGCACATTCATACGTGACATACACAATACATGCAATATATACCAGACTTTTGATATTAGAAAAAGATTACACACGGTCGAACGTGCGAACATGGATAAATCTCTACCTTTCCACCCTTCCGCATTTAATCTAACATTTTCGGTCTCTTCATTCCAATAACTTGTGGTGTCCTGGTAATGTTCTAAAGCCACTCCGGGATACTTCGTGGGTAAAGTCTTCCACCTAACATTCATGAACACTTCTGGCTTACTTGACCAGTCACCGTGCCAAAAACCAACGCATTTATCAAAGTTCACCACGCTACCAGTTTGCGCACAAAAGGAAGAAACCACATTTATCGCTTCACGTACGCTGTCTCGATCGACACAAATAACAGCGACATCATCTGCGTAGGAAAGAACCTTTACTTCACTTGACTGCAATTTATAACCACAAATATTACTATTATGAATAAGCTTTAAACAAAAGGGCTCTAGGTAAAGCGCGAACAGTAGTGGCGAAAGCGGGCAACCTTGCCTTACACAAGTCCTAACTTTGATACCTTCGGTGACTCCCTTATTTACAATCAAACTAGTCGTGCAATTTGTATATGCCATCTTCACGCCCTCAAGAATAACACAGCCAACGTTCGCATGCTCTAGAACACTAAAAAGTACTTCAAGCGAACCGCGATCGAACGTGTTTTCTAGGTCGAGCTGCAGCATCGCCACTCGTCCAAAAAAAGCATCACAGCACTCTAGCACAGATCTGGCCACGTGAATATTTGTGGCGATAGTGCGCCCTTTAATACCGCACGTCTGGTGCGGTCCCACGAGACATTGAATCACGGATTGCAACCGTCCAGCCAAAACTTTCATAAAAACTTTGTAATCCACATTGGTTAAACTAATTGGTCTATACGCTGATACAGAGAGAAGCTTTACTGGATCTTCAGACTTAGGAATGAGCACAGTGTGCGCCCTTAAAAACGAGGGCGGCAACAAGTGAATTTCGTAGGCCTCGGCCAAAACCTTATGCAGTGCAACGGCTGCCTCACTTTTAAAAGTTTTATAGAAAACTGCCCCAAGGCCATCCGGCCCGGGCGTCTTGCCGGGACTTAATTCGTCAATAGCTTTTTCAATTTCTCCAATACTGATTGGCACTTCCAAGCTTTCGCAAACTTGCTGACCCAGTTTCGACATCGATGACAAAAACAAGTTTTATAACCAGTATCTAAAGGGGGACTGTTCCCTAGCAGATTGCGATAATGTTCTACAAACGCTTTTTCAATCCCATTCTTATCGCGGGTTAGAGTGGCGCCGTAACTTATCTCTTTGATTTCGTTGCGTTTTGCATCTTTTTTCGCCGCTAAGCGAGCGCTTCGTCGGGTTTTCTCCCATCAAATACTTTTCACTACGCGCCCGCACAATGGCCCCTCTGTACTTTTCAGCATCGATCATTTCCAAATGAATTTTAACATCTCTTATTTCTTTCGGGAACTCGCCGGGTTTCTTGCCTTCTTCGGCTATGAACATGTCTAACTTGCGCCGAAGATCGCTCTCTTTAATTTTTTTCTGATGAGTTATGACGCTACATCTCTCGATAGCGATCATTTTGACGTCCTCTTTAAACAATTCCCACCTTTCCCCCCACTTTGCTTGGTCATTCACACTTAAATTTTGAAACAATTCTTTAACTCGGGAAATAAAAGGTTCGTCATTAACAAGACATCGGCTCATCTTCCACAGCGCCCACTCCCAACGCGGTGATTTCTTCTTGTTCCCAAGAGTAAAAAATACCAAAGCATGGTCACTAAAAGACGTGTTTCACCTCGTAGCGGTCGCAAAGGGGAACAAGTTCAAGTGAGATATACGCTCTGTCTAGCCTCGCATGGCTATTACCTTGAAAGTTTGTGCACTGAACCCTCCTTTAGATGCACAAACAGCGACGTCCTCTAATGTATTTCTTGCAATAATTTCACTCATAGAAAAGGCACTGGAATCTCGAAAAAGCACTTGATTCGCTCTATCCTCTGGAGAGCAAACACAATTAAAATCGCCAAGAAAAATAACGACCCTATTTCAGTTGAGATATGATTCGATACTTTCGAAAAAAACTTTACGTTCACTTTCTCGGTTTGGCGCATAAATACAAATAACCCGCCAACCAACATTTGAAAAGGAAAAATCACAATACACAAGACGGTTAGAGGAACACGAATGTACGGCCGTTTCAACAACACCTACTGACCGGCGAATAAATAAAGAACCTCCGGAAAAACCAACCGCGTGCGAAACACATATATTGAAAAGAGACTGAAAGGGTCGCACCATACGGTCCGTCTGTTCATAGCTTTCGACTTTCGTTTCCTGCACGACGATTATGTCAAGCTCATGCTCGGCAAACAGACGGCTTAACTGGTATTGCCGGCGTCTCGCTGAAAGGCCCCGCACGTTAAGCGTGGCGACTCGTAGGGCAGACTCTAGTCTAACAGCCATTAAAAATAAAAGGGACGGACCGTATGGCGCTTACCTCGAGCCGGGCGGCCCTCACCTCTGACTCGGCACACACCTTCCAAGACTTTCGCGCCACCACCGAAACCGTCGCCTTTCCTACGCCGTCATGGGGGCGGCTTGGCACCCCTGACTACACCTGCAGCAACGTTCGGGACGGCGCCGGGCCGTCTCAACCTTATAGGTGCCGTCATGGCAGGCGGCTCCTTCTTGATCGCTGCCCCTGGGTCAGCGCCGTTGTCGTCCCGAGTCCGCTTTGCGGCGGGCTCCGGTGTTCCGGCCGGGAACGTCGCCTGGTTGTTCAGAGGAGGCGTCGTCGCATGTGCCGGGTGCCTTCACTCCGGGCCTCGACGCCTCAACGGACTGAACGTCCGGAGACTCGGCCTGGCTCGTCGTCCCAGCACCAGGTGCCACGTTGACCGCGGGCGTTGTCGTGCCGCTCTCGGGCACCGCCGCCGCTCTCTGCGATGGTGCCGCCCCGCTGACCGGACCCGCGACGGCCTCCTCGGCGTCGGCCTCGTCCATGAGAAGCTCGGATTTCTCCTCGCCTCCCACAGGGCCCACGGCCGCCGCGTAGGTCCTTACGCACTGCGTGCTGTCGTGGCCGAACCGTCGGCAGACGTGGCACTTGGGGACGCGGCACTTCTTACGGATGTGCCCCGTCCGCTGACACCTTAGGCAGAGCGGCGCCCTGCCCGGCACGACAACGAGGGCGAGCTCACCGGCGACGCGCAGCGGATGCGGGATGTCGTCGGGAGTCACGCCCCCCTTCAGGCGCAGCACCGTCGTCCGCGTCATGGTGCTGACGCTGTGGCAGCCGTCAATGTGCCACCGCCCCCTGGAGACGTACAGGACCTTGCCATAAGGCGCCAAGGCTGCCCTCACGTCGTCGTCGGCGACGTTAAAAAGCAGCCAGTGGAGCTTGAGGCGTACGTCCCGGTTGCCCGGGTCGACGACGATGCACAGCCGCCCCTTGACGACGAGCTCCGACTCCGCCAGTAGTTTCTTAGACCCTTCGTTAGTCTTGAAGGTGACGGCCCAGACGTGATTCATCTCATACGCCCTGAGGGCGACAACCTCGGGGAGTGGTCCTAAGCGAGCCAGCGCGTCGCGAAAATCTTCGGCGTGGTACGGACGTCCCTTAACATCCGCATGTAAAAAAAACGTATTTACACGAGTGACCCGGTGGGCAGCGAAGGCAGGATGACAGTATATTCCTTATCTTCAACGTCCCTGATACCGCGGCCCGGCTGGGCCGCCGAAACCACTCCGTCGGAGCTAGACATTCCGCGTCCGATCGCTTCGGCTGCCGGAAGTGGAATCACTGCGCCACTCTGCTGTGATTTTGGGTGTAAACAGAGGACACTCTGCTTACCCCCAAGCATTAAGAATCGCGATAACTGGTGTTCATTTAAAAACCTCGAACATCGGCAAAAACATTCGCCGTAGCAGAGCGTGGTTTTGATCCACGGACCTCTCGGTTATGGGCCCAGCACGCTTCCACTGCGCCACTCTGCTTTTTTTTTTCTTTATTGCCTGTTTTTGTTCAGGTGACAAACACATTACACATACAATAAAAGGTCAAAACAAAAGCCTCAAAGGCTATTGTATAAATATGAAGCTTATCAAACACATTCACAGACCAGTGATGGACGCCAGCTCCTCAAGAAGCGGCAGAAAGTCCGGGGGTGGCTGCTTAACCTTAAACATTTCTTTAAAAAAACAGATCATTTCAACAAAATACCTGTCTGCGGGACGCACGTCGACGTCCGCGTGCCTTACAGCCATGCGGCAGCGCCACAAGCTATGGAGACCGACCAGCATGATCATGTCATTGGGTACCAAGCTGTCTCTTCCATCAACAGTCAAATAACGGATTCCGTGAGGTGTTAACGGTAGGTCCTTTTTAAGGGTCCTTTGAAGGACGTCCGAAAGGAACACTGCGTCCCAACAGTTAAGAAAAACGAGTTCTATCGTCTCTGGCATTTTACAAAGTAAACAGTTTACTGACCACGCAACGGGAATACCTTTTCCCTCTAAAAAAAACTTTGACCGGCAGGGTTTCACTGTGTAGTTTGAAGAAAAAAGATTTCGTGAAGGCAGGTACCCTCATTTGCTTGACACGCTTCAAAATATCTTGACCACTTTCCGCACTGTACAAGGACTGGTACAGTGGAGTAGGAAAAAGGGAAAAAATCAAATCTTTGGTCAAACGCTTGCGCGACACACTGGACAGATACTCGAGCGAAAACCGCGTCGCCAAGAACCGATAAGCAGACACAACTTCTTTCAAAAAACCACGTACACCATAACTGGAATGAATATCGGTCGAAACAATAAATTCGGGCAATGCTCTGCCAAGCCGCACCTGAATGACCGTACGCAGTAGAGGGTCCTTCTGGTCTCTTAGGAAACAAAATCTATTAACGAAATGTCTAACAAAAAGATGCGACAGACCCAGCCCCCCATCCTTGACACGCCGGAAAAGATTGGTTCGGCTCGTTCTTTCCCAGGTCGAGCTCCAAATAAACACAGCAAAAACACGGTGTATGCGCTGGATGTTGACCCGCGAACAGTGCAGCACCTGCAGAACGCACCATACCTTCGCAGCTAAAAAGGCGTTGCATACCGAGGCACGCGCAAACATTGAAAAGCCTCTCCCCCCCCCCACTTATCCGCCCTTGCGCGCAGCGCTTGAGCTTCTTGATTCTAATACTCCTCGTTGTCCCGGTATTATTCAAGTGGAACTCCGAGATACCGCACCGGCGTGTCGGACCACGTGGCACGTTCAAGAACAGTGGGCTTGGCGGGCCAATCTCCATGCCAAAACCCCTGACACTTTTGCCAATTTACAGCACTACATGTGTTCTCGCAGAACTTCTCTGTTAGTTCCTACGGCTTTCTTCACACTCTCTTGGTCTGTACAAAAAATAGCCACATCATCGGCGTATGCCAAAAAACGATCCTCACTGGCATGTAAATTAAAGCCGCGTATATGCCCACTACGTAACACACTTAAACAATAGGGTTCTAGAAAAATACAAAACAGCAGCGGCGAAAGCGGGCATCCCTGCCGCACAAAAGAAAAAAGGGGGATACGTTCACTCACACTCTTATTCACAACCAGAGGGGTGGCACAGTTAAGGTAAGCCATGCGTACCCCATCGCACAGCAGTGAACCTAAATGAACATATTCTAAGATGGAAAAAAGAATTTCGTGGGATACACTGTCGAAGGCTTTCTCGAGGTCTATCTGTAGTAGCGCAACCTTTTGTTGGAAATCGTCGCAGCACTCCAAAATGCTTCGCGCTACATGCACGTTTGTAACAATTGTTTTCCCCTTAATACCACACGTCTGGTGAGGACCGACTATCAGGTTGATCACGCCGTGTAGTCGTTCCGCCAGCACCTTCATCAAAATCTTATAGTCCACATTCGACAGAGTAATCGGGCGGTACGCTCCAACCGAGCGTAGCTTAACTCGATCCTCGCTCTTGGGGATTAAAACAGTATGTGTAGACAAAAAGGACGGGGGTAAGATTTTAAGTCGGAACGCCTCGGAAAAAACACGGTGCAAAAAAGGAGCTACTCGATCTTTAAACACTTTATGAAATTCCGCTCCTAAACCATCGGGCCCAGGCGATTTCCCCCCCTTTAAATCGTCTATTGCCTTTTCGACTTCACCTAACGTGATAGGCTGTTCTAGCCTTTCTTTAAGCTCGTCTGCCAGCTTCGGCATTAACGGTAAAAACAAAAAAAAAAAAAAAAAACTTTGAAAATCGTCTCTCTTGGGTGCGCAATAAGTAAAAAGGCCTTTGTAATGCTCTACGAACGCGTTTTCTATGCTTTCTTTGTCACTCGACAACGAACCCCGATAAAGAATTTCGCTTATCTCGTTTTTGGCGGCATATCTTCGTTCAATGCCAACTGCTCTTTTGGTGGGCATCTCCCCATCCAATATGCGTTTCAGACGCGCCCGTACAACAGCCCCCTGATACTGATCAGTATCTAGCGCTTCCAGACATTTCTTTAGACTGATAATGTCATCAATAAAAAGCCCAGGCGATAAACATTTTTCGTGCAATAACTCTTTCAGCAGGCCATCTAGTTTTTGGTTTACCTTTTCCTGCTCGTGTTTCAAAATATTTGAGCGTTCAAGCGCTGTCATTTTTACATCCTGTTTAAATAGTTCCCACTTTACACCAAAATCGTTCCCCTCGGCCCTTGCCAACTTGTCTAGAGTTTGGCGAACTGAATTAACGAAGTAATCATCGCTAAGGAGCTTAGTATTACATTTCCAAAGATTCCAATCAAACTTTTTTGGCTAGTCCTTTGATGAACATAGCATAAAAGAAACGAGGCAGTGGTCGCTAAATGACACGTGATCAACAGTATACTTTTTACCCACTCTCAGCAATTCAAAAGAAACATACACTCTGTCAAGGCGAGCGTGACTTGCTCCTTGGAAGTGTGTAAAGAGCAGAACCCCTCCACCAGACACGCAGTTGGCAACGTCTTCTAGGCCGTAGCGTTCGACCATTCCCCCCAAAAGTAAAGCACTTTCATCATGAAATCTTCTGCTGTTAGCCCGATCACGAGGAGCGCACACACAATTAAAGTCCCCTAGCAAAATGACACGCCGATCCGTCCGAACATACATCTCAAAACTCTAAAAAAAAAACTCTTTCATCGATTCTGTTCGGTGCGTAAATGCAAAGAACACGAAAAAGGTTACAAGAAAAAGAAAAATCACAGAGGACAAAGCATCCCGACTAATCGCTAACAACCTGCTCTACAGTAAACAAACCCTTCCGCAAAAACAAAAGACACCCGCCAGACGTTCTAACAGCGTGGCTTACACACACGTCGTACCGCGACTCAAACACCCCCACCATGCTCTCAGTCTGTCCTTCGCCTTCCATCTTTGACTCTTGAACCGCCACAATATCGAGGTCGTACTCAATAAAGAGGCGGCTCAGTTGGCACTGCCGGCGCCGGGAACACAGTCCCCGTACGTTTAAAGTGCCCCCGCGCAAAGACTTTTCTAGCATGCTTAAATTCTAGGTAGGACCAACCGGAAAGTGCTGCCTTTAGAAAAAGAAAACCGTGCGAAGAAACCTTTTACAACAGTAGTGAAGGCCTTGACCACTCACTTCAATTGCTCCTCCCTGCGCTGGCGAGACCTCGACCGTTCACGGTTAAGTCCCCCATTGCCAACCCACTCGGGCTCGAGGCGTCGCAGTTCCCTGTCGGCAATCTTGGAGCTTACGCCTTCGTGCCGTCGCCTCGCCGCTCCGGTCTCCGCGTCCCTGAGCCTGCCGTCGACGCCACCTTCGCCCTCCTCGGGCTTGCCGCTGTCGTGACCCTTGACCTTGACTTCGTCATGAACTTTTGTCCCGACGTCTTCGTCGACACGGTTCTTGCCGTCATCGTTCCCCGGCACGGCGGTTGCCGCTGGGACGTCTGGAGAGTCCGTCACGTTTTCGGACCCGAGCTCTTCGACTACCTCGGGGGCCACTTTGTCTTTTGATGCCCCGGGCGAAAGTCTTGGTTTCGCCTCATCACAGACTCCGCCGTTCTCTGCGGGCCCGCCCTGGGTTTGCTGGTCTGTCGGCGTCGTCGCTGTTGGTGTTCTCTGTGTCATCCGACGCCACGGCAATGTTGTTGCTAGTGACGCGGGCGTACGTCTTCACGCACGACGAGGCCTCGTGTCCGCAGGCCTGGCACTGGTTACACTGGGGCACTCTGCAGTCTCGGCGTATGTGCCCCGCTCGGTGGCACCGGAGGCAGATCGGCGCACGACCAGGGACGACGACCAGGACATTCCCCCCGCAGATCCGCAGCTGGTGTGGGAGGCTTTCCAGGGAAACGCCCTCCTTCAGCATCATCCGCACCACCAGCGTGGTGGACTCAACGTCGACGAAGCCTGGCACTTTCCACTTTTCTCGGATAATTTCTTTGACCGAGCCGAAGGGCTCGAAGGCACGACGCACCGTGTCCTCTGGGACGTCGAACGTGACCCAGTGGAGCTTGATGCGGAGCTCCCTCCGACTCGGGTCTACGAGAAGGCAAAAGCGGCCTTTTACTTGCAAGTTGCCGGCTTCCAGAAGCTTGGTCTTTGCTTCCAGCGAGTGAAGTTTCAGCAGCCAGACGTGGCTCATCTGAAGGCCCTCAGACCAGCCACGCCCGGGAAAACTCCCACCTTGTCCAACGGTTCACGGAAGTCTTCAATCCGGTAAGGTCTTCCTTGACGATCAGCGTGAAGAATCGCGCTGAGCTTAGCAGCATCTCCGGTGGGCAGAGCAGGCAAAAGTACACGGCAATCGTTTGGCAAAAAAGAAACATTCGTTTCACCGCGGCCGATAACGGCCGCCGCCTATTTCGGGAAGCGATTCGTAGCGCCGTCCGCTCTGGCTGGAAGCCTGAAGTGAAATCACTCGGCCACTTACACCCCTTCCTGCGCCAGTCTGCTGTGATTTTGGGTGTAGCAGAGGACACTCTCAAGAAGACTGCGGAGACATGCATAAAAAGATATTATAAATAATATTTCAAGTAAATTAAAAAAAAAGCATTAAGAATCGCGATAACTGGTGTTCATTTAAAAACCTGGAACAACGGCAAAAACATTCGCTGTAGCAGAGCGTGGTTTCGATACACGGACCTCTGGGTTATGGGCCCAGCACGCTTCCACTGCGCCACTCTGCTTTTTTTTTTTTTTTTTCTTTATTTCCTGTTTACATCTTGGCGACAAAACACACGCACACACGTACACTTGAAGAATGCTCACAAAGAGGAAACATGTCAGCCACTTTGGGGCTAACACTATTGCGTTAAAATCTTTTCAGACACACTAATTCATTCAGAATTGGCAACCAATCAGGAGGTTCAGACATTGCTCGATAAACTTCCCGGATATATGCTACACTTTCTATAAAGTTTTCTCTTGCGGGGCGCGCATTAACGTCCGCATGTCGTACACTCATTCTTGTCTTCCATAGACTATGGAGGCCGAGAAGCATGAACATGTCGTAAGGGACACCATTCTCGTTCTCGACAGGTAAAAAGCGGATCCCTTGTGCAGTTAGAGGAAGGTCTTTCTTCAGCGTACGCTGAAGAACGTCCCAGTGGAAAACGGCGTCCCAACATTCTATGAAGACGTGTTCAATCGACTCAGGTTTTTTACATAGAATGCAGTTTATAGACCACGGTACAAAAATGCCTTTGTCCTTCAGCCAAGGCTTGACTGGCAGGACGCCACTATGCAATTGAAAGAAAAAAGACTTCACGGATGGCTTAACTGGCATTTTTTTAACTCTCTTTAGAACATCCTGCCCATCGCCCTCGCAGTACAATGACCTGTAGAGGGGCACTGGTAACAAAACATCCACTAAATCTTTATATAGTCTTTTCCGAGTGACTGAACTGAGGTTCAGTCACTCGGAACGTACCTTTAGCATTTGAAATGAAAGAACAACTTCGCGCATAAAGCCTTGAACACTAGGGCACAATAGGTTACTGGACGAAACAACAAATTCCGGCAACGCATTTTGTAATCGCACTTGCAGCACAGTACGTAAGAATACATCACTTTGGTCACGTAAAAACATAAACCTAGACACAATCTGCCGAATAAACAGGTGGGACAATCCCAGGCCACCACTTTGAACAGCGCGAAACAAATTTGTACGAGTAGAACGCTCCCAGACTGAACCCCAGATAAAGATTGCAAAAACTCTGTGCAACTTTTGTACGTTGAGGCGCGACATAGCGATAACCTGCAGTATGTACCACACTTTTGCTACTAAAAATAAATTACATACTGTAGCACGCGCAAACATCGACAAGTCCCTGCCCTTCCAATTCTCCGCTTTTTCTCTCACTCTCTCCGTCGCTTCGTTTCACATTTGGGTGCTATCTCTGTAGTGCTCGAGCGGCACACCAAGATATTTCACGGGCAAGGACGTCCACTGAACATTCAGAAAGATATGAGGCGTTGTGTCCCAGCTGCCGTGCCAGAAACCTGCACATTTACCCCAATTAATTACACTGCCCGTATTTTTGCAAAAGGAGGAGGCAACACTAATGGCTTCACGCACGCTTTCTCGGTCAACACAAAAGACAGCCACATCGTCTGCATACGAGAGAACCTTCACTTCACATGACTGTAACGTGAAGCCATGTATGTTTTCACTGTTGATTATTTTCAAACAAAAAGGTTCCAAATAGATCGCAAAGAGCAAGGGAGACAGGGGACAACCTTGCCTTACGGAAGAATTAACGTTCACACCGGCACTCAGATTTTTGTTGACTATTAGCGATGTTGTACACCCGGCGTATGCCATTTTTAAACCATCTAGAATTACAGAACCTACATTCGCATGCTCTAAAATCCGAAAAAGAACCTCATGTGACACGCGATCAAATGCCTTCTCCAGGTCTAGCTGTAACATCGCTACTCGGCGTTCAAAGGTGTCACAGCATTCAAGGACACTCCTGGCAACGTGAATATTCGTAAAAATGGTGCGGCCTTTAATACTGCATGTCTGGTGCGGCCCGACGAGACTTTTTATAACATTTTGCAATCGTCTAGCCAGGACCTTCATGAAAATTTTGTAGTCTACATTCGTTAAGCAAATGGGTCGGAAGGATGACACGGACTAAAGTTTTACGGTGTCATAAGATTTCGGAATGAGAACCGTATGCGATTTAAAAAACGACGGCGGTAAAACACTTTTATCGTACGCCTCTTTCAGCACTTCGTATAGGGACTCTGCAGCCTCCTTCTTAAACGCTTTGTAAAAACAAGCGCCAAGACCGTCCGGTCCGGGCGTCTTTCCCACGCTTAGCTCGTCAATGGCCGCTTCTAACTCGCGAACGCTAATCGGTGCTTCCAAACTTTCACGAACGTGATCCTCCAGCCTAGGCATGAGCGATAAAAATTCGCGTTCGAAACCATCGCCGATTGGTGCTTCTTGCCCAAAAACCTCCCGATAGTACTCCACAAAAGCTCGCTCAATCGTTTTCTTATCGCGGGTGATAGTATTTTTATACTGTATTTCTTTTATCTCGTTGCGCTGGGCTTGCCTTTTTTCATCGCTAAGCGCGCGCTTCGTCGGTCTTTCGTTCGACCAAAGCCTCTCAGAACGCGCTCGCACAACCGCCCCTCTGTACTTCTCACAATCGATGACTTCAAGCTGGTTTTTTATATCTCTTATTTCTAACGCAAACTAGCCGGGTTTGGCGCTATCTTCGATTAGAAAGATTTCTAACTGACGCCGCAGTTATTTTTCTTTGTTCTTTTTCTCGTAATTTAAGGTGCTACTTGTTTCAACGGCTTCCATTTTCACCTCTTCTTTGAATAGTTCCCACTTTACACCCCACAATGTTTGTTCATCCTCGTGTAACTTCTTAAATAAGTCATCTACTTTAGCTCTAAAGAATTCGTCCTTCACTAGGTAACTGTTGAGTTTCCACAGCGACCAATTCCACTTAGGCATTTTTTCTTTGTGACCAAGCGTAAACATTACCAACGCATGATCACTAAACGAGACAGGTTGGACGCTGTAGTGATCACAAAGTGGAACCAGATCAAGCGAGATATAGGCCCTGTCTAATCGGGCATGACTGAAGCCCTGGAAGTGAGTGAACTGAACGCTACCTTTGGAAGAAAGGCATGCTACGTCTTCGAGTGCGTTCTCCGCGACCATAACATTTAAAAACAAAGCACTTTGATCTCGAATACGGACACTATTCGCACGGTCCTCTGGTGCGCAAACACAATTAAAATCTCCGAGAAGAATGATAACCTTATCACTATCGAGGTACGCACTCAGACCTTCAAAGAAAACCTTACGTTCACGCTCCCGATTCGGCGCGTATACACAAAGGACACGCCATTCAATATTTGAAAAAGAAAAATCGCACAAGACAAATCGCCCGGACGCACACGAAACAACGGCCGTTTCGGTAATGCCTACCGACTGGCGAATGAACAGACAACAACCCCCCGACATCCCCGCTGAGTGCGCAACGCACACATTAAAAAGTGTTCGAAAAGGTTGCACCATGCGGTCCGTCTGTTCCCGGCTCTCAACTTTTGTTTCTTGAACAGCCACAATATCGAGCTCGTTTTCCGCAAACAATCTACTGAGTTGGTATTGCCGACGTCTCGCTGCCAGCCCACGGACGTTAATTGTGGCAACACGTAGGGGGGGTCCTAATTTTAGGGCCATTCCACGAAGAGAGAGACCGCATGGTGCTTACCTTAGGTCGAAGGCCTTCTCACTCGAATCGACGCGGAACTGGCGTTGAACCGTACCGAGTCCCGAGACGAGCTGCCGGCGCAGACAGTCACGGGGGTGGTTTGGCCACCCTTGGGTCGTCGACAGGAACCTTCGGCTTCATGTTGAGCCGTGGTCGCCTGAGCAGTGTCGCCTTCGGAGGCGGCTCCTCGTGGCTTGCTGTGCTGGGGTTCGTGACGTCGTCCTCGCGAGACCTTTTGATGTTAGGGCAGCTTGCCGAGGCCTCATCGTCAAGCATGGTGGCGTCGACGGCAGACTTCTCGACGACGCTGGTTTCTACGCTGCTCGTTGCAGCCCTCTCAGCCGGTGGAGCATCAGGCTCCCCAGCGTGCCGCGTAGCGTCTGCACCCAATGCAGCGTCGACCTTGCTTTGCTTCTCTTCGGCTTCCGATGCCGGCTTGACGTCTGCCCCGTCCGAGGCACCCGATGCGGCCTCCTCGGCGTCTGCAACGTCCATGAGGTGCTCTGAATTATCATCGAGCCCCATGGGTCCCGTGACGCTGGCGTAGGTACGGACGCACTGGCTCTCGTCGTGGCCGAAGCGGCGACAGAGCGCACAGCGCGGCACTCGGCACTCCCGTCGGATGTGGCCCTTGCCCTTACACCGCAGGCAAAGTGGCGCCCTGCCGGGCACCACCACCAGCGCCAGGTCACCTGCGATGCGGAGCTGGTGGGGGAGGTCGTCCACCGTGACTCCGGGCTTCAGCTTGAGGGATACCGAGCGCGTCGTCGAAGCCATGTCTGTGCATCCTGAGACGCGCCACTTGTCCCGTGTAACCCCCGTCACCTTTCCGTAGGGTGCCAGGGCCGCACGTACCTTGTCGTCTTGGACGTGATGCAGCAGCCAGTGGAGCTTCAAACGGACGTCTTGGTTACACGGGTCCACCAAGACGCAGCGACGGTCTTTAACCTTGAACTCGTCAGCTGCAAGCAGCCTCTTTTTCCCCTCGTCGCTTTTGAAGGTCACTGCCCACACATGGTTATACTGATACGCCCCCAAGGCAAGCACCTCGGGGAGAAGTGCCGCCAGTGCGAGGGCGTCTCGAAAGTGTTCCAGAGGGTACGGCCTGGCTTTCACGTCGGCATGTAAAAAAACGGTGTTCTGAACGGACGGTCCTGACGGCAGCGTCGGCAAAAGAAGTTCGTAATCCTGAGATGCAGCGTCAGCACTCCTGATACCGCGGCCAGGCTGGGCCGCTGGAACCGCTCCAACGGAGCTCATGATAGTACGTCCGTACGCTTCGGCGGCCGGAAGTAGAATCCACTGCGCCACTCTGCTGTGATTTTTGGTGTAAGCAGAGGACACTCTCGAGAAGACTGCGGATACATGCATAAAAAGATATTATAAATAATATTTCAAGTTAATTTAAGAAAAGCAGTAAGAATCGCGATAACTGGTGTTCATTTAAAAACCTCGAACATCGGCAAAAAACATTCTCCGTAGCAGAGCGTGGTTTCGATCCACGGACCTCTGGGTTATGGGCCCAGCACGCTTCCACTGCGCCACTCTGCTGTGATTTTGGGTGTAAGCAGAGGACACTCTCGAGAAGACTGCGGATACATGCATAAAAAAGATATTATAAATAATATTTCAAGTTAATTGAAAAAGCATTAAGAATCGCGATAACCGGTGTTCATTTAAAAACCTCGAACATCGGCAAAAAACATTCGCCGTAGCAGAGCGTGGTTTCGATCCACGGACCTCTGGGTTATGGGCCCAGCACGCTTCCACTGCGCCTTTTTTTTTTTTTTGCCAGCTTGGCGTTTTTATTTTAGTATTGGGTGCTATTTACATTCTAAAAGGTCAGTGCTTTTGACACAACTTACAGCAACAATTATTTACATGAAATATGAAACGAACTGCAGCTCAACCGATCAGCGTGGCGGCAGCCCTCTAGGGGTTGCTTGCGGTCTGCAATGTCCTTACTTCACTAGAGATTGGAATCTCTCCCAGGGCTCCGTTTCCTCAAAAGAGGTTTCTTTGATGATCGATGACGTATACTTGAAACCATCTAGAAAGTGGCGCCACGCTGATTTTCCGCGCTCACGCACCAAAGTATGATCGGTGCGCGAGTTCCATATCACATGCAGACCGATCAGAGGGAGAAGTTCGTAACACCTGCTTTGTTGCTGGTCAGGGGCCCTAAGCTGGACACTTGGCGAAAAGGTCGGCGAGAAATCTGGCGGCCGTGATTGGCCGACGCCGCGCTTGACCTTGACGCCGGCCAATCATAGCCGCCAGATTTCTCGCCGTCTTTCTCGCCAAGTGTCCAGATTAGGGCCCCAGGAGTGACAAGAAACTTCATGCTGTGCCATGTTGGGTACAGCTCAATCCTTAACGTTGCCCGTAGGTGCGCCCAAAAGAGTTCGGCACTAGAACAATACAAAAACGTGTGTTGCAACGTCTCCGGCACAGGACATATAGCACAGTTCACGTCCCAGGGCAAATGAAAACCCTTTTGTTCCTCCCATGTTTTAACCGCCAGGACTTCCGTGTGGAAGCGCACATAAAAGTCCCTTGTGCCTGGGCGAACAGGGAAAGCACTTAACCTTTTAAACACGTCCAATCATTCGGTGTCGGGGAACATTTGGCGATACATTGGAGGCGGCATTACGAGGTCTAGGGTATCCCAATAAAGACGTCTCCTCTTTACTTTGTTTAGATATTCCCATGAGAAGCGTTCTTCGAAAAACCTGATCGCATCTCTGATCTCTTTGTAGTAGCGAAGCGTCGAGCACTTCTTTGGAGCGCCATCTGTTTCTTTCATCCAGGGAGCAAGGTAGTGCCCACCAAGCTCTCGGAACGCTGCCACCAGCGCGGGAGTTTTGTCTCGGTTTCGGAAAACAAGAAACCGCTGCACTTTTAGTTTTATTTCTAAGTTTACTAGTCCCAGTCCTCCTTTTTGCCTACTTATGAAAAGGTTCCTCCGGCGCATTCTTTAAAAACCAGAACCCCAGAAAAACGTTGCACAGAATCTATGCACTTTCGGTACATCGAGCTGCCTACACGGCACCGCTTGCGCTGAATACCAAACGGTTGAAAAAAACACTGCATTGCTGACATACGCTCTATTCAAAAGTGGTACGTACCTCCCCCACCGTTCTGGAAGCTTCGCCCTCAACGTGTTCAAATGTAGGCCATCTACGCCTGTCCTGAGCTGCGTGCTGCCCAATCCGACCCCTAAGTAGTTGGAGATGTGTGTTGACCACGCTATACCCAAGAATAGTTCTGGCTTGGATGGCCATGGTCCCAGCCTGGTCCCGACCGTTCTTTGTTGGGTTCATTTTCGCTCCTGAAACGTCACAAAACTGACGGACATGTTCTACTGCCTTCCTCACCTCCTCTTGCGATTGCCCAATCAGTGTCACATCATCTGCGTATGCCAACAGTTTAACTGACATTGAGCCCAGGCAAGCTCCCCTTATGCTGTGGTCATTTAAGATTGCTTTGCACAGCGGTTCAAGGTAAATGGCGAATAAAATAGGCGACATTGGGCAACCCTTCTGTACGGACGATTTAACGGGGATGCTACACGACCTGCGCCCGTTGACCAAGAGTCTTGTACTTATGTCCCTATAGCATATTTTAAGAAAATTCACTAAAAACTCTCCCGTTCCGCATTGCTCTAGTAAGGAGAATAAAAAAAGCATGATTCACTCTGTCGAGTTCTTTTTTTAAGTCTATTTGTAGGACGGCCGTGGGACGTTCCATGGCTTCCGCCGTTTCTGTTATAACTCACATTGTGTGCAAGGTTGCGAATATTGACCTGTTCTTGAAGCCATACGTTTGATGATTTGCAACCAGGGTTTTGTAAGCTGTTTCCAGGCGTTTTGCTAAAATTTCTGTCAGAATCTTATAATCTGCTGTTAACAGGCTTATCGGCCTAAAGTCTTCACTACTTGCAATGGAGCCCCTACACTTCCGTTTTGGAATTAGTACCGTCACTGCCTGTCTCATGAAAGGCGGGAGGAGCTTTCTTTTATACACGTCTCCGTAAACTTGCCTTAAAATGGGGACTAGTTCTTCTGAAAAGGTTTTGTAAAAAGTTGCGCCCAGACCGTCTACACCCGGCGATTTGTTCGGTGTTAGCTCCTTAATGGCACTTATACTTCTGACTCGCTGATAGGCCTGTTCAGGAATTCAGTTGTTGTCTAGGTTCCTGTGGCATGATATCCAGCACTCGTTTCATTGCTTGCCCGTTTAGGTTCCTCTGTTTACCAAAACTGCTGCTGAAAAAGGTGACCAGCTCTCGTTCTATTTTTGCGGGGTCGGAGATGATGTTCCCTTTACTTTGAAGCTGATTAATTTGGTTGCGGCTGGCGCGTTCGCGCTCACGCGTTTTAAAGATTTTCGTAGGGTCTTCAGAACGCCCTAGCGTCCGTAATCGTGATCTGACCATTGCTCCGCGATACTCCTCCTCTAGTATTCCGAGCAGTTGGGATTTACATTCTCGAATATCAGCTGTAAACACACCGGGCATCCTATTTTCTTCTCGAATTAGAGTTTGCAGCGCCTTCGTCACGTCCCTCTTAACGGCCTTCCTTTCCCGAGACTTTTCTTGGCAAAAGGCTATAATGCACATTTTTATCTCTTCTTTCAGCAGCTCCCAGTGTACGGCAGTTACGTTGTTTCCCTCCACTTTATGTGTGATAAGTTTTCTAACTGCGCGCTGCAGCCCCTCCTCCTCGAGAGCATTTTCGTTTAGCTTCCAACTTTTCCAGCATGAGTCGCGGTTTGGCTTTTCTTTTACCTTTCTTATCTGCGCCGCAACTACGGCATGATCAAAGAAAGCTAACGGCTTGACCTGATAGCTTGCCGTATCTATACTGCTAAGCGGCTCGAAGCATATATTCGGTTCAGGCGCGAGTGACAATCGCCTTGCCAATGAGTGTAGCCGGGAGCAGGTGCTTCTACAAATTCCGTTACGTCTTGTAAATCAAAGTCTCGGATTAGCTTCTTTAGTTCCGTCAGACTGGAATCCTGTCGGAGCCCCTTTGAGGACTCGTTTGCTCGCGTGACGCAGTTGAAATCTGCTCCGAGTATAGTCTGCGCCGGGGTGTTCATGTATTGTCTGAGCTGATTGAAAAATAGTTTCCTTTCTACTGCGAGATTCGGCGCCATGCACAGAAATTAATCGCAATGCTTCATTATTGTAAACCACATCAACCGCGCAAATTCTCCCACTCTGATCTGTCTCCCATTCTGGAAATAGCACAATCCCGCTTCGCTTGCGAATTAGTATTGCCGTGCCTGCACTATGCGAAATTGCATGGGCATAACGAAATTCAAAGTGATTTTCGAAGAATAGAACAGCCTGCTTTACATGTTCGGTGGTTAATTTACTTTCTTGTAGCAAGGCCACCTGAACTCTTTCCGCTAAAAGCGAGTTGGGAAGCCATTGCTTCCTTTTTTGAGCTATCAAGCTAACGCAATTAAGCGCAATTATTTTTAAATTGAATTTTGCTAACTTTTAGTGCCTCCTTGGCCACTCTTCTAGCATGTGGCATTACACCCAACCATCCACCTCGCGCATTTAACATGCAGCAGAGGGCATATAAAGTGAACCTATGCAGAGTCTTTCTGCCGGCGGGCGTCCGGCAGGATCCGAGGCTTGGGGTTGTATCAAAAACGTCTCTGGATTGGCTGCTTCATCTTGAGGCGCTGTTCGTGCAGCCCTTGGCCTTCCTCCTCTGTGCTGGCCCAATCCTCTTTTTCCGATGGCTCCAAGTTGGCATGGTCCTTATCGTCCGGCGTAGCTTGCATCTCCACCTCGGTGCCCCCGTAGTCGCTGTTGGGCTCACCCACCTGACGTGGTGACGCAGCCTTGACGGAAGCGCTGACTTCCGTGCTGCCGCCGTTTGCGTCTGCCTTTGAGGTAGCCGATAACAGTAGGTAGTCTTGGAGCGTGGGGGGCGTGGCAGGCGCGGTATCTTCAGTGGCAGCCCTGCTGAAGGCGCTTGGCTCGGTGAAGTTAACCCTAGCCGTCAGTGTGCCACCAGCGGTAATTTCCACTTCTTCCTCGTCCATAAGATGCTCGGACTCGTTGATGCCGCCCGTGCCGTCTGCGACCGTTGCATAGGCCCTGACGCAGTCGTCCTTTTCATGGCCAAAGCGTCAACACAGGTCGCATCGTGGCGTCTTACACTCACGTCGGACGTGTCCAGTCCTTCGACATCGCAGACACATTGGGGCGCGCCCGGGCGCAACGACGAGCACCGAGCCATGTGGAAGACGCAGCTGGTGTGGGAGCCTATCCAAAGTGACGCCTTCTTTGAGCTTGAGGCTTACCAGTCTGGTAGTTGATTCAACTCCCTGAAATCCCTCTTCCTGCCAGCCTTCTCGAGTGACGCCCTCGACCCTGAGATATTGCTCGAGAGCTCTCCGGATGGTGTCGTCAGGGACGTCGCACGGCACCCAGTGCAGTTTTAACCGCACCTCGGCCTTGTTAGGGTCTAGCACCAGACAGCGCTTACCCTTGACTCGTAGTTCTTGTGCGTCTTGCATCTTCTGCTTTGAAGCCAGCGAGTGGAAGGTAGCAATCCAGACGTGGTTCATTTGGTAAGAGCCGAATGCCTTGAGGTCTTGAAGGACTCCGATGCTCTGGAGCCCTGACTTGAAGTCACCAATCTTGTATGGCCTTCCCGAGACATCACAGTGCAAAAAAAAACAACAAAAAACAGTGGCGCGCACGATGGTACCTGTTGGCAGGGGCGGCAGAATGATACGGTAGTCCTGGGGAATATCAGACGTAGGAAAACCACGGCCCGAGAGGGCCGTTGTCCCAGCTCCGCTGGAGCCAGCTATCCGTGCGTCCGAGCGCGGCGAGCAGCGGAAGCCGAATGACTGCGCCCCTCTGCTGTGATTTTGGGTGTAAGCAGAGGACACTCTCGAGAAGAATGCGGATACATGCATAAAAAGATATTATAAATACAATTTCAAGTTAATTAAAAAAAATTTACAATCGCGATAACTGGTGTTCATTTAAAAACCTCGAACATCGACAAAAACATTTGCTGTAGCAGAGCGCGGTTTCGATCCACGGACCTCTGGGTTATGGGCCCAGCACGCTTCCACTGCGCCACCCTGCTTTTTTTTTGACATTTTATTTAAAACACACATTATTTACAGGGCTAAAAGCCTCGCGGCACTGTTCTCTTGTTTGACCGTTTGACTCACATTAAAGGGCAGCGTAGGAACTTAGCAGCATTCGACCCCACACAGTACAGCTCCTTACGAATATTAGTGCACCCTTACAGGCCACTCTGCCATTTTCTACTGTACTCGCAATAAAGGGGCAACCTTCTAGCGCCTTTGCAAACGCGCTTTCCACGTTGTCCAGCATTCCAAGCCTGGTTGTTACGTTGCCTCTGTAATCGAGTCGACATACATAAAACCCTCGACGAAGTGGCGCCAAGCTGGCTCTGCTCCTTCCACTACAAACAAGTGATCATTCCGCGAATTCCATAAGGCATGCAATCCAAGAAGAGCGAGAACTTCCCAGGCTCTGCTTTTCAGACCAAAACAGCTCGGCCCAAAACAGCTCGGCATTCGTACAATACAAGAATACGTGCTCCAGTGTTTCTGGAACCGGACAAAGTTCACAATTTGTAGACCAAGCTTCAAAAAACCCTTTTTTCACTAACCAAGTCTTCATAGGGAGTACCTCCCAATGCAGGCGGAGGAAAAAATTCTTTGACCCCATTTTAACTGGATAGCGTCGAAGACGCTGGAAAACATCAGACTTGCACACACCTTCTGCACTAATGCGATACAATGGAGGCGGCGTGATTGATTCTAGCGTATCCCAGTACAATCTTTTCCTTTTAACCTCATCGAGATATTCCCTTGAAAACCTCGCTTCGAAAAACTGTATAGCATCCGCTATTTCTTTGTAAAATTTAAGCACGCGTGAACTTGCGACTCCTGTTGCACCTTCAAGCCAGGGACTCAAACATGCTCCTCCAAGTTCTGAATGCCGACAAAATGAAAGCGATTTTATGATCCCTAAAGAACAAGAAGCGGTGCACTCGAAGCTTCAGCTCAACATTTACTAATCCGAGCCCGCCCTTCTTCTGACTTAAGAACAGGTTATTTCGTCGCATGCGCTCAAATTTTGACTCCCAGACAAAGGTTGCAAACAATCGATGCACTTTTGCAATATCAGGGGATGCGCACGGCACCACTTGTGCCGTATACCATGCAGTCGGAAAGAAAACGGAGTTACAAATGTGTGCCCGATGCATTAACGAAATATATCTGCCGTTACAGTCTGCCGCTTTGAATCTCAGGCGATTTAAGTCCACTCCGCCTCGACCCGTACTCAGCTGTTCGACGTCTAAACAAACTCCCAGATAACTAGACACCTTGGACGTCCACGGGATGCCAAGAAAGCGCTCTGGCTTCGTGTCCCAGCCACCTAGCCAGGCACCAGCCGACTTTTCCGGGTTCATTTGCGCGCCGGAGACGTTGCAGAAGTTCCTAATATGCTGCACCACAGCCTTCACCTGAGTTGCCTACGAGCACACCACTGCCACATCGTCAGCGTACGCCAGGAGTTTAAGTGAGCCTGAGGACAGCACCAAACCACTGATGCTCGCATCGCGAACAATTGCTCTGCAGAGTGGCTCCAGGTACAGTGCGAACAAGATTGGCGAGAGCGGACAGCCCTGCCTCACTGATCTGCTCACAGAAATGGCAGCGGTCTTGTTCCCGTTCACAATTAGACGCGTAGGGATACCGCGGTAGCACAGTTGCACATATCGCAGCAAGCGCACACCAATCCTGCACGACTCCAGAAGAGAAAAAAGAAAAGAATGACACACTCTGTCAAAGGCTTTGCTCAGGTCAACCTGCAGCACTGCCAGCAGACACTGTAGCACCTCTGCCGTTTCGCACACTACACGCATTGCATGCAGGTTCGTTGCAATCGTTCTTCCTTTGATGTCGTAGGTCTGGTGGTCTCCAATGACGCTGCTAAGTCCTGACTCCAGCCGCTTCGCAAGAATCGTGGCCAGGATCTTGTAATCGCAGGTTAACAGACTGATCGGTCGAAAGTGACCAACTCCAAGGGGTCCTGCGACGTTCTTCTTTGGAATTAGCACGGTAACTGCTTGACGCATCGAAGGCAGGAGCAGTCCCCGGCGCAGGATGTCGGCGAACACGTCCCGAAGAATCGGGGCCAGTTGTTCAGCGAAGGTTTTGTAAAAGAAGCTCCCAAGGCCGTCGACACCGGGTGATTTGCGAGGGGCCAACTCCTTGATGGCCCTCTCCACTTTGGCTGCCGTGATCTCTTGGTTGATTTTCTTTCTTATAGACTCTGAGACCTTTGGCAACGATCCTTTGTATATTTCAGATGTTTGTTCGTTTCCGTCCGCTGTAAACAGAGTGGTGTAAGCATTCACAAAGGCAGCCTCGATATCCTCTTGCCGCGTAACTGTGTCCTGGCCGACTTGTAGCTTGGTGATCTGGTTGCGACTTGCGTGCTGTCTTTCTCGCGTCTTGAATATCTTACGGGGCTCTTCATCCCTTTCCAAGGTGAGAGTTGTACTTCGAATCATGGCACCTTTATAGTCGTGTTCGAGGAGCCCGAGAATTCGGCCTTTGCACTCTCTAATGTCGCTCGTGAACACTCCAGGCGTTTTGTTTTCCTCAGCTATAAGAGTGCGTAGACTCTGTGTCAAGGAACACTTCACCGCCTTTTTTTTGGGCGGCTTTCTCTTGGCTGAACCTAAAGGCTGCCAGTTTGATATCTTGTTTCATCTCCTCCCAGATAATTGCGTCCACAATCTTCCCGTCGCTTTTCTCCCCGATTATGTTCTTAATTTCTGCGCGCAGCAGCTCATCTTCTAAAAGGCTTTCATTCAACTTCCATCCACTCCACCATGACGACTTCTTTGTCTGGGGAGCCACCTTCCCAACAGCAACAGTTACAAGGGCGTGGTCGGAGAATGCCAGCGGGAGAACCTCGTATGCCGAGTTGGTTGCCGCAAGTTCACTTGAAACGTAAATTCTGTCCAGCCTTGCATGGCATGTACCCTGCCAGTGGGTGTAGTCTAAGCATGGGCCCGCAGCAAATTCATTTGCGTCTTGCAAATCGAAGTCCCGTAATATCTCGCGAAGTTCCATGCGGCTGCTATCCGACCGCAAAGCCTTCGAGCTGTCTGCGACATGCAATACGCAATTAAAATCGCCAGCCAATACAATTTTGCATGATGTGTCAACGTATTTCCGGAGAGTAGAAAAAAACCGCTTTCTTTCCGCTATCTCGTTTGGGGCATAGACCGAAACAAGCTTGTGTAGCTCTCCCTGGTACAGAACTTCCACCGCACAGACCTGACCGTTAAGGTCATTTTCCCACTCAGGGCAAATCGTCATTCCTCTGGATTTTTTTATCAATATAGCCGCCCCGCCACTCTGTGCGTTCGCCTTGGAGGTAAATCAGTTATAGTGCTTTCTCACAAAATGAGCCATGACTTCCACCTGCTTATCAGTACTAAGTTTGGTTTCTTGCAGAAAAGCAACGCCTATTTTCTTTTGCAAAAGTAAGTTAAGGACCCACTGTTTCCGCTGTTGGGCGATCAGGCTTACACTGTTAAGGGTGGCAAGCTTTAGACGTCCCAGCACGTGTGTTGTGGGAAGTTAAGCACCCGCTGCCGGCAGTCGCGGACAATGGCTGCAAGTTGCGCGTCTGCCAGAAAAGGACCGGTACCGAAGAGCGAAAGCCGAGGGGACCTACCTACGGGGGTGCAGCCTGCCGGCGCTCTTCCGTAGGTATTCGCGGCTTGGCGTTGAATCGCTCTCTCCGTGCTATCGCCGTGCGCCACTTCAGCTCTGTTCGCACTGCGGTGGAAGCCTCTGCAGAGCGAACGTCCGGTGGTTGCTTGAAAGTGGCATCCTCAGATTCACTCATCTCCGGCCGTCGCCACTATCGCCGATCCTTGGGAGCTCATGACCCTGCGTCCGCTCGATACGAGTGCCGGAAACAGAAAGGCACTGCGCCACCCTGCTGTGATTTTGGGTGTAAGCAGAGGACACCCTCGAGAAGAATGCGGGATACATGCATAAAAAGATATAAATAATATTTCAAGTTAATTAAAAAATATTTATAATAGCGATAACTGGTGTTACTTGAAAACCTCGAACATCGACAAAACATTCGCCGTAGCAGAGCGTGACTTCGATCCACGGACCTCTGGGTTATGTGCCCAGCACGCTTCCACTGCGCTACTCGTTTTTTTATTATTTTTTTTTTATTTCCTGTTTTTGCATTTGGTACAGATAAAATGCTAAAACACGTCAATCACTTCTTTGTCGACGTGGTTACATTAAAATCTCTTCAGGCGAACCAAATCATTCAGGACCTGCCACCAGTCTGGGGGTTCAGGTAGCGCCCGATACACCTCGCAAATGTAGGCCACACTTTCAACAAAGTGTTCTCTGACCGTGCGAACGTTCACGTCCGCATGGCGCACCTCCATCCTCGCGTTCCATATACAGTGAAGGCTGAGTGCCATAAACATGTCGTAGGGAACCTCGCCGTTATTCTCTACGGGCAGGAAGCGAATTTCCTGCGCTGTTATGGGTAGCTCTTTCTTAAGACTGCGCTGGAGGATGTCCCAGTGGAAGATGGCATCCCAACATTCAATGAATACATGTTCTATGGTCTCAGGCTTTTTACACAAGAGACAATTGGGGGACCACGGTACAAATAAGCCCTATTCCTCCAGCCATGTCTTAACTGGCAGCTCGCCGCCGTGTAATCTAAAGAAAAGCGATTTAACGGTGGGTTTTACCGGCATTCTTTTAACTCTTAATTTTCAAAACGTGTAAACCTGGGCTATTGGGGTATAAAGACCTGTACAGGGGGATTGGCAATAAAACATCCACTAATTCCTTATACAGTTTTTTCCGTGAAACCGAACTCAAATACTCTAAAGAAAAACGCACTTTTAACATCTGGAATGACAGCACCACTTCACGCAAATAACCCCGGACACTCAAACACATGACGTTACTTGACGACACTACAAACTCAGGCAACAAGTTTCTTAATCGCGTCTTAATAACAGTGCGTGAGAAAATATCTTCCTGATCGCGCAGAAACATAAACCTCGATACAATTTGCCGAATAAACAAGTGAGACAAGCCTAGCCCACCACATCGAACTGATCGAAACAAGTTCGTACGAGCTGAGCGCTCCCAGGTTGAACCCCAGACGAAGACTGCGAACACTCTGTGCAGCCTCTGCACGTTGATGCGCGACATGGACAAAAACTGCAACACATACCATATTTTTGCCGTCAGAAAAAGGTTACAGACAGTGGCACGCGCAAACATGGACAAATCCCGGCCCTTCCAATTCTCCGTTTTTGTTCTCACCCTCTCTTTCTCGTCGTTCCAATGTGGTTCAGTATCACGGTAATGCTCTAGTGGCACGCCGAGATACCTCGCAGGCAAGGTTGTCCACAGAACATTTACAAAAACCTTAGGTGTTGTGTCCCAGTTCCCGTGCCAGAACCCTGTGCATTTCCCCAGTTAATTGAGCTACCTGATTTCCCACAATAAGAAGCAGTACTGACTACTTCGCGCAAACTGTCTTCGTCAACACAAAAAACAGCAATATCATCCGCGTGTGAAAGGACTTTCACCTCGCTAGCGTGCAGTTTAAAACCCCGAATATTATGATTACTGATGAGTTAAGTAAAAAGGTTCTAAGTAAATGACAACGAGTAGGGGCGACAAAGGGCAACCTTGTCGCACAGAGGACCGAACTTCGATTTTTTTGCTTACACGTTTGTTCACTATTAAACATGTAGAGCAACCATGGTACGACATTTTTACACCCTTAATTATTACAGAGCCGACGTTTACATGTTCCAAAATACTAAAAAGCACCTGATGTGACACACGATCAAAAGCTTTCTCTAGGTCGAGCTGCAACATTGCAACTCGGCCGTCGAGAGCGTCACAACATTCCAAAATGCTTCTTGCAACATGTACGTTAGTGCCAATAGTTCGGCCCTCTATGCCGCAAGTCTGATGCGACCCTACAAGACATTGGATAACACCCTGTAATTGTGTGGTTAAAACTTTTATATAGATTTTATAATCAACATTTGCTAAACTTATCGGTCTGTAAGAAGCAACAGACAAAAGCTTAACTGGATCGTCTGACTTCGGAATAAGTACTGTATGTGTTCTTAAAAATGACGGTGGCAATCTATTGTTTTCGCACACCTCGACTAGCACTTTTTGGAGAACATACGCGGCCTCAGTTTTAAACTCCTTATAAAATTCGGCGCCAAGACCATCTGGTCCGGGTGTTTTTCCAGTGCTGAGGTCGTCGATGGCTATCTGAATTTCGTGAACACTAATCGGTGTCTCTAAACTATCACGGATGTGTTCGTCGAGTTGGGGCATCAAAGATAAACATTCCGAATCAAAACCCTCCCCTTGTTGTGTGCTCTGCCCGAGAAGATTGCGATAATGCTCGACAAATGCCCGCTCGATTGCTTTCTTATCACGTGTGACTGTGTTATGGCAGCAAATATTTTTTTCTCATTTCAAATCAAATCAAATCAAAGTTTATTTAGACAACCGTCGAGGAATACAGCTGTCTGGGGGGCCGTCACAAAAGGCATGGACATGCCTGACAAGGCGACAGCCCCCCGCCATCTCCACGGCCAGACAAAATGAGACTTAGATGACGAAAACTACTTGATCATGAAAGATCAAACATAAAATCCCATAAGTGGTACAGAACACTGTATACAAAGAGAAAACAATGAACTAAAACCAGACTCTCCCCCACGTAAGACACGCAACAACGAGGCACATAAATTTTTATGCCTGCACAAACATGACAAACAAAGGGGCCACAAAAACAGCAACATAGTGCAGCCAGTCAGCCGTCTCTACAAAGAGATGTTGCACAAAAAACAATATACGCGCACACAAAAAAAAGAAAAAAAAACATGTTATTTTTGAAGGGACAATAGATAGACATTTATGTTTTTCTTTAAAGCTTGTATAGACATACTTCCCAAAATAATGGTCATGAGATCAGGGTGGTCATTCAGAAGTACAGGTATTTGATAATCTAGTTTTTGTATGCCATAGTTTGTGCGTATTTTTTGCCCTCTGTAGCTGGTGTGCCGAAAATTGTTGGGATGATCTGTCCAAAGATATGTACTGAAAAAGACAGTTGGTTCTAATTTGATTTGATTATAGATTAATAAAGATGATTTTTTATTTATAACATTTTGAATAGTTAATATTTGGTGCTTTCTAAAGAGCGGAGCAGAGTGACTCCGGTACGGGGCATTTTCGACCAAGCGCAGCGCCTTTTTCTGTAATTTGTGCAGGGTTTCTATATTTGTTTTTACTGTGGTCCCCCATACAAGGAGACAGTAGTGAAGACGTGAATGAACTAAGGTGTAATATAGTTGATTTTTTACCCAGTGAGGCAGCACATTTTTAAGTCTATAGATAATCCCGATAGAGCGTGAGATTTCCGTTCTTATTCTCTGCACATGGAAAGACCAATTTAGAGTTTCATGAAACATAACACCCAAGAACCTATGTGATATAACACGCTCGATGATTTCGCTTTCAAATAGAATTTGAATCTCCTGCTGAATACATTTATTTCGTGGTCGAAATATAATATACTTTGTTTTTTTTCGTGTTTAATTGAATTTGGTTTGCTCTAAGCCACGATGATAAATTTTCAAGCCATGCGTTCGTTTCGTGCTCAAGTACTTCTAGGCTTCTTCCAGAAAAAAATATGTTTGTGTCATCAGCATATAAAATTATATCTGGTGTTTGAGGTATTCTTATAATGTCATTTATGTAGATTAAAAATAAGAGAGGGCCAAGAATGGACCCTTGCGGGACACCGTATTCTATTTTACCCATATTTGACCTCGCGTGATTTATGTCTGTATATTGTGAACGATTCGATAAATAGCTTTTTATTAAACTAAGTGAGATTTCTTTAATTCCATATTTGGACAATTTTCCCAAAAGAATATGATGCTTGATTGAATCAAACGCCTTTTTGAAGTCAAGAAACACTCCTACTGTATATAACTTCTGCTCGAAATTGTGAATTATTTTATTTTTGATGCTTAGCAGCGCCAATTCAGACGATTTTTGCTTCTGAAAGCCGTACTGTTGCTCAGCTATAACATTATTTTGTTTAAAAAAATTTATTAGTCGTGCATTAATGGCTCCTTCTATGAGTTTGGAAAAAATGGGAAGAACGGAGATTGGTCTGTAGTTATTTAGGTCATTTTTATCACCTCCTTTGTGAATCACCGACACTCTTTCTATCTTTAATTTATCGGGAAATATGCCGGTAATCAGAATTAGATTACATATATGTGAGATTGGCCCACTAATTAAGTGAGAAACTGATTTTATAGGCTGAGATTTTATACCATCTTCACCACAAGCACTGTTATTCTTAAGTTTGCGTATTAGGCTGTATACCTCGGTTTCAGTAGTAGGAAACAAAAATATTGAACTCTCAATACCCGGTGAGATGTAAGATTCGTAATCACAACTACTAATGACATTGCCAGGGGAAGCACCGGACATCTAAAAGTGGGCATTAAATTTATCAGCAAGCTTAGCCCCTGTACAGGACATGCCTTCAAATATAAGCTCAGAAATATTTTTTCTTTCGTTTTTAGAAAGTCGGTCGTTTACATTTTTCCACACTTTTCTGGGGTTATTATATATATCTGCGAACTTATTTTCATGATACACATTTCGTGCTCGTTTAATATCAGCGCCTAGTTTATTTCTGCTCTTTTTAAATTCAGCTAGATAATCCGGATGTTTTGTTTTTATAAAAAGGGCGAAGAGCTTATCTCGTTCTTTTATTCTCCTAAGAAGTGCGGCATCAATCCAAGGCTTTCTAGACTTCCTGTTCCTTTTAAATGGAACCATTTGAAACGCTTGATCATATAGTATCTTAATTCTTGTAGAAAATAAGTCGTATGCTGCAACGGGATCATCCAACCGAACAACGAAGCTCCAGTTTTCCTCCTCGACTAAAATTTGAAACAACGTAATATTTTTATCGTTAATGACCCTATACATAATGGGTGCATGACTTGTGGGTTCTTTACGTTGTGTTGAACAAGGGGGTAAAAAAATAAAATAGGTAAATGGTCACTTAGATCCGATAGCAGAACACCCGCCTCTAGCTCATTCACCTGATAGTTTGTAAAGCACAGGTCAAGCAAGGTCTGAGACATTTCCGTCACCCTGGTTGGGACATGAATTACATTTTCATGACCAAAAGAATGAAAAACATCAAGAAGCCTTTGTTTGGCTGGATCTGCTGATAACACATCTATATTAAAGTCACCACAAATAATAGCATGTTCACCGATTTGGGCGCACCATTCCAGCATATTTTCCAGGAATTCCAGAAACGTGGCTACTATACACAACGACAACTATGGTACCTGCACACTTTACCATGAGGGACTCATAATGGGAGTTAATTATAGAGAATTCTGACACGACATCTATATCTAGGTGTTCCTTTACGTACAGCGCCACACCCCCTCCCTTCATATTGTCCCGGGATATTGACGTGCACCCATATCCCGCGAAGTGAACGACATCGTAGTCGTTTGAAAACCAGGTTTCAGTAAAAGCTAAAATATCAAAATTATGGTTTAACTGATCGAGTAACATATACACCTTCGTGTTTATTTCTTAAACTTCGCGCATTCAAATGAAACAAAGAAAATTGTCTTTTATCGCGGAGTTGATTAAAGTGCTTAAAAGAATCCGAATCATAATAACTGCATTTTGACTGCGAACTAAAAGTATCGTCAACATCACCAAACAAGAACGAAGCGTTAGTAGCCATTGTCACGAAATAGAAATACAAATTTGCGAGTTACAAAACCCATGAACAATACTCAGTCCATTCGCGAAATTTCTGCCACCTCTCTACGGCATATACATACGGGGGAAGGAAGGTCAAACGTCGGTAGCAGGGGGAGCTTCCACGGAGGGGGCTTGTCAAGGTCGCTGCGCGTATCTTTTTTCATCGCCCAGCGCACGCTTATGGGGCATTTCGCTCAACCAAAGCTTTTCGGATCGTGCCCTCACAACGGCCCCCCTGTATCTTTCAGCATCGATCACTTCCAATTGATTCTTTATGTTCCTTATTTCATGTTGAAACTAGCCGGGTTTTAAGCTTTTTTAGATTAGAATGACGTTCAATTGGCGCCTCAGCTCGTTCTCTTTCTTCGTTTTCTGATGGTTTAATATAGTACTTCTTTCTATCGCGTTCATTTTTACCTCTTCTTTCAAAAGTTCCCACCTCACCCCCCACCTTGCTTGTTCACTTTCATGTAACGTCCTAAAAGGCTCTTTGACGGCAGCTCTAAACACTTCGTCCTTCACCAGACTACTGTTTAACTTCCATAGTGACCAATTCCATTTTTTTGCTTTACCTCTGTTACCCAAGGTGAACATAACCATCGCGTGATCACTAAAAGAAACATGCTGAACCGCGTATTGGCTGCATAAGTGAATACGGTCTAGTGAAATTTACGCCCTATCCAGTCGCGCGTTACTATAACCTTGAAAATGTGTGAACTGTACGTTGCCGTTAGACGCGCAGTAACCAACGTCTTCTAAAGCGTTCTTCGCAACGATATCGTTTAAATAAAAAGCACTTTGGTCGCGTAGGCGTACTTGGCCGGAACGATCTTCTAGAGTGCAAACACAATTAAAATCACCCAGAAAAACAATAGCTCTATTACATTCGAGGTACGGACTGAGACTTTCAAAAAATGCTTTGCGTTCGCGTTCACGATTTGGGGCGTATGCACAAACTACGCGCCATTCAACATTTGAATAAGAAAAATCACAAAACACGAAGCGGCCAAAAGCGCTCGCGCCTACAGCCGTCTCGACAGCGCCAACTGATCTGCGAATAAACAGACTGCACCCTCCCGACGTCCCGACAGCGTGAGAGACACAGACGTTAAAGAGAGCTCGAAAAGGCTGCACCATACGGTCTGTCTGTTCTTGGCTTTCCACTTTGGTTTCCTGGACGGTGATGATATCTAGCTCGTTGTCCGCAAACAACCTGCTAAGTTGGTATTGCCGCCGCCTCGCCGCTAGCCCGCGTACGTTAATCGTGACAAAACGTAGGGCTGCCTCTAGGATGATGGCCATTCAAAGAAAAGACAGACCGTATGGCGCTTACCTCGGACCGTACAGCCTTCGCTCTGTCGCGACGCAGTGGTGGCGACTGACTGCCCGTCGCGCAGACTCCGAGGTCCCAATCGGGCTTTGTCCCACACACTCAAGGGGGTGGTTCGGCCGCCCTCCTATCGTCCACTCGAATGTTCGGTTTCGGGGTGATGCGAATTCTCCTGATGGGCACCGTCTTGATGGGCGGCTCATCCTGGCTTGCCGCGGCGGGGTCCATGCCGCCGTCTTCCCGGGTTCGCTTCGTGGTCAGGCCACTTGCAGAGGCCACGGCGTCGTCCATGGGTACATCTCCGACGGCCTCTGCGTTCCCGTCGTCGGGGGCCTTGGCATGCCTGGTGCTCGGCGTGGTTACTTCGCCGGCCGAACAGTCCCGCTGCTCCGCTTTCAGCGTCGCGTCCGCGCCCTGTGCCGTGACGTCCATGCTGGTCGCCGCGTCGCCCACGGGCGCAGGCGTGGCACCCGGGAACGTGCCAACAGAGCCCGCAGCGGCCTCCTCGGCGTCGGCCTCGTCCATGAGAAGCTCCGATTTCTCGTCGGTCCCCACAGGGGCCGTGGCCGCCGCGTACGTCCGCACGCACTGGGCGCCTTCGTGGCCGAACCGCCGGCAGACGTTGCACCTGGGGACGCGATACTCCTTGCTGATGTGTCCCGTCCGTTGGCATTGCAGGCAGAGAGGGGCCCTACCTAGCACCACGACGAGGGCCAACTCGCCGCCGTCCCGCAGCTGGTGTGGGATGTCGTCCACAGTCACGCCTCCCTTGAGACGGAGGACCGCCGTGCGCGTCATTGTGCCGACGCTTCCGCAGCCATCGACGCGCCACTTCTCCTTGGCAACTTCGACGACTTTTCCGTACGGAGCCAGAGCTGCCCGCACGTCGTCGTCAGCGACGTTGTAGAGCAGCCAATGCAGTTTGATCCGTACGCCCTGGTTGCTTGGATCGATGACGATGCACCGACGGCCCTTTACGACGAGCTCGGACACGGCCAGCAACTTCTTTTTGCCCCCCTGGCTCTTGAAGGTCACCGCCCACACATGGTTCATTTGATACGCCCCAAGGGCGATAACCTCGGGCAGTAATGCGAGACGAACCAGGGCGTCGCGGAACCCTTCGACGCGGTAAGGCCGCCCCTTGATGTCGGCGTGAAGAAAAACAGTATTTAAAACAACTGACCCTGTTGGCAGTGGTGGCAAAACAACGAAGTACTCCTGCGTTCCTTCCTCGGTCTTGTTGCCTTGGCCCAATGAGGCCGCTGAAACCGCTCTGACGGAGCTCATGATCACACGTCCTTTCGCTTCGGCGGCCGGAAGTGGAATACTGCGCCACTCTGCTGTGATTTTGGGTGTAAGCAGAGGATACTCTCGAGAAGAATGCCGATACATGCATAAAACGATATTATAAATAATATTTCAAGTTAATTAAAAAAAAATATTAAGAATCGCGATAACTGGTGTTCATTTAAAAACCTCGAACATCGGCAAAAACATTCGCCGTAGCAGAGCGTGGTTTCGATCCACGGAAGCCTGGGTTATGGGCCCGGCACACTTCCACTGCGCCGCTCTGCTGTGATTTTGGGTGTAAGCAGAGGACACTCTCGAGAAGAATGCGGATACACGCACAAAAAGATATAAATAATATTTCAAGTTGCGGGCAACCTGGCGATTCCAAGCGGTTGGTCCAGGCTGCCCCTCCGACAATCATAAGTTGTCATCTTGACCACGAGGGGGCCAAGGCCAACTGGCCACGCGAGCGGCGCTCCGCCGCTGATAAAAGGCCGTCGCAGCGGATGCGCGGGGGCTGTTGGGATCGCGGCGCAGGCGATACCGGTCATTAAATGTTTACGTGTTGTTGAACCGGTGTGCTGTGTCATTCGCCGAGACGGGTAGCAGCAAGGGAAATCCCACACTGGCGCCCAGATGTGATATGCTGCTCGTCTGGGAGGATGACAGCAAACTGGGTTCGTTCTTACGTTTTACATAGTCAATTTTGCGTTCCTGAGTTTGCCCAAAGTTGAGGGGGCGTTTCTTCGCAAGCCCACGTTCATCGAACTGCGCAAGTCTCCACTACTACACGATGCCGTCTACAGAGGACGCCGACAGAAACGTGAGTGAGGACGACCTTTTGACGCTCGGTGCTCTCGCGGATAACGCCACCGGTGACATAAAACCAGACGCTAAGCCTGCAGTCTCAGTCCCGGTAGACGCATCATTAAAGTGTGGTCTAGCAGAACTAAGAGTGGCCATGACCATGCTTCTTAACATACAACGAGAGCAGATGATGCGCTCAAGACCCACTCCTGCTGGAAGTACGCCCCCCAGGGACTTCCTAAGGCTCTCGCTTAGCGTTCCGGTTTTTTCGGGGTACGCAGATAGAAAGTCAGTTGCGATGTTCGTTTCGGAACTGCGGGACTACCAAGCTGCGTCGGGAATTGACGACGAATCCATCCTCACCCGCCTTTTGCCGGTTGCACTGACAGACAGTGCAGCACTGTGGAGGCAAAGACAAACTAAATTCACAAGTATGTCAGATTTTGAGGCACGATTTAGGACGGAGTTCCTGCCTCCGGATTACAGCGTGCGGATTAAGGACGAGCTGCGCGCGCGCACACAGCACCCGGAAGAGTCACTTATTGAGTTTGTAAGGGCTCTCCAGGGCCTGTACGATATCGCCGACGCCGCGGCACCGGACGCGGAGAAAGTACAACGCGCCATCCGCCAAAGCCACCCGCGTTTCCATCCCCACGTCAGGGGACGTACCTTTACGAATTTAGACGAGATGGCACTGGGGGCGATCACCATCCAGGCCGACATCCTCGCGGAACTAAGATACCGACCCCCTCCACCGCAGAACATGACTCTGGAACCATCATTTGCGTGGTCTGGAAACGCACGTGCACATAGAGTCGAGAGAGAACAAGACGATTCCAATCAGGCGCCCGTCCCCCGAACCCCAGATTCTTGTGCATGCGAATCACGAACCCTAGATCCTCGTGCATACGAATCACGGAGGTGCAGCGGTTACGAAGGCACGCAATCACAACGCTACAGCCCCTCCATTGGTCAAGATGAGTTCTTGTCCTCTGGACCGGTAACGCGGAGCTTGGGAGAGGCAAAAGAGAGCGGGACACCGCACGAAGCCGACGGGCGGGTCACGCCCCGTTGTTTTCGATGCGACCAGCCAGGACACATACACCGGGACTGCTGCGAACGGCAGCGGCCGCCTCAGACACAGGGAAACGGCTACGGCCGGCGGTGGTAAGAAATTTCTACTCTCCGCCGGCCGCGTCAAAAACACAATCCACGAGATCGAGTCGCCGCAGCCGCCTCCGGGCCTCCCGGAGGCTCACACGGGCTCCGGGGACTGACGCTTTTCTATCGACCCTCGGTGGCCCTCCATCACTTTTTCTTCCTCATAACACTCCTCGTTCTGAGACTCCCGGCGTGTCCGATTTTCCATGGACACCCGGGCGCCCAGCTCACACCGTTCGCGGTGTTGAGACTCCCGGCGTGTCTGCTCGTGCATCGACAACCGGGCGGCCGGCTCACAACACGTTCCGTCATGAGACTCCCGGCGTGTCCGCGTTCGCGTCGACAACCGGGCGCCCAGCTCACACCGTTCGCGGTCTTGAGACTCCCGGCGTGTCTGCTCTCGCATCGACAACCGGGCGGCCAGCTCATAACACTTTCACTCTTCGTCGTGATACTCCCGGCGTGTCGGCTTTCACACCGACACCCGGGCGCCCAGCTCACACCCTTCGCGGTCTTGAGACTCCCGGCGTGCCTGCTGTTGCAGTGACACCCGGGCGGCCAGCTCACAACACTCTCCGTCATGAGACTCCCGGCGTGTCGGCTTTCACACCGACACCTGGGCGCCCAGCTCACACCGTTCGCGGTCTTGAGACTCCCGGCGTGTCTACTTTTGCACAGACACCCGGGCGGCTAGCTCATAACACTCTTCGCCGTGAGACTCCCGGCGTGTCGGCTTTCACACCGACACCTGGGCGCCCAGCTCACACCGTTCGCGGTCTTGAGACTCCCGGCGTGCCTGCTGTTGCAGTGACACCCGGGCGGCCAGCTCACAACACTCTCCGTCATGAGACTCCCGGCGTGTCGGCTTTCACACCGACACCCGGCCGCCCAGCTCACACCGCTCGTGGTCTTGAGACTCCCGGCGTGTCTCCTTTTGCACAGACACCCGGGCGGCTAGCTCATAACACTCTTCGCCGTGAGACTCCCGGCGTGTCGGCTTTCACACCGACACCCGGGCGCCCAGCTCACGCCGTTCGCGGTCTTGAGACTCCCGGCGTGCCTGCTGTTGCAGTGACACCCGGGCGGCCAGCTCACAATACTCCCCGTCATGAGACTCCCGGCGTGTCGGCTTTCACACCGACACCCGAGCGCCCAGCCCATACCGTTCGCGGTCTTGAGACTCCCGGCGTGCCTGCTGTTGCAGTGACACCCGGGCGGCCAGCTAACAACATTCTCGGTCATGAGACTCCCAGCGCGTCTGCCTTTGCACTGATCCCCGGGCGAACAGCTTCCACTGTTCCCGGTCCTACGCTACCCGAAGCAACTGCATTTGAGTTGGACCCTAATGCGATTCCCTTTCAGCCAAAGGCCGGCCCGATCCCCAGCGTCAGAGCCGCTTTGAAGTTCTCAACACCAAGGATGGTCGCTCTGGATGGCCGGCCGCTAATGGACTCGCACCAGTCGACGGAGGTAGGAACAACCTCACTAAACGAGGAACCGACAGTGCTCATCCCAGCTGTGAGTAGAATCGAATCTACACCCAAGTCTCTTGAACCTCGTATGACTGTGAATGTACTAGGTATACCAGTAGCCGCTCTTTTAGATACTGGAGCAAACATATCGCTTATTGGGGATGCTGTATTTGCGGAATGTAACAAGACAAAGATACATCTTCGGTCAGCAAACGTGAAATTGCAAGTAGCATCGGGGTCCGTACTGCCTGCTGCCGGCGCAGTCAGGTTACGAATTTCCTTTCATGGTAGAAAACGAAGACAACGGTTCGTATACCTCCCAGAACTGCCGGTGCCCATGATCCTGGGTAGAGATTTTATTGCAGCGGAGCGGGTTTTGCTCGACTTTGCCCAAGCTGGATATTGGTTGGGTGGCGAAATGAAATTAACGCCGTTTACCAGACGGCAAGATTGTATTCGCGGCCAAGCGTTCCCGTTAAACTTTGCCGGGCAGATGCCTTTACTTCCAGACAGCGTGCTCAAAGCCGTGCAAAAGTGTTCCGGTGAAGACAAAGAGAAGCAGCTCCAGCAACTGCTGGAACCCTTCTCGCCGATGTTCACGGAAAGACCTGGGAAAACCGATCTCCTACAGCACCGCATCGAAACCAAGGATGCACCTCCCCGGAGGTGCAATCCGAGACCCATAAGTGCTCACAAACACGAACTTCTTGATGCGGCGCTATTGGAAATGATCGACACAGGCGCAGTACGTCAGTCAAAAAGCCCGTGGGCTTCCCCGGTAGTCCTTGCTCCAAAGAAGGACGGCACAGCAAGGCTTTGTGTTGATTACAGGCGCCTAAATGAAGTGTCAGTCAGAGACAGTTACCCGTTTCCTAGTATTTCCTCAGTAATGTATGCCCTTGGAAACGCGACTGTTTTCACAACCCTCGATTGCAGCCGCGGATTTCTTCAAATCGAAGTTCATCCGGCTGATGTAAAGAAGACCGCATTCATTTGCCATAGGGGGTTGTTCGAATTCACTCGCCTTCCCTTTGGTTTGTCCAACTCTCCCGCCAGCTTTCAACGCCTAATGGACGTTGCCCTCGGTGACGCGAAGTACGAGTTTGCGATGGCGTACATGGATGACGTAGTGGTCTTTTCACGAACATTCGAGGAGCATCTCGTGCACCTTCAGATCATACTCGAACGAATGCGTCAAGCCGGCCTTACGATTCATCCAGATAAAGTCCAGTTGGCATCGTCTGTAATCAACCTTCTCGGATTTGTTGTGGATAACGGAACGCTGCGGCCGAATGAAGATAAGCTGCGCGCAATAACGGAGTACCCACCCCCTTATGACGTCAAAAGCCTACAGGGATATCTCGGAATGATTGTGTTTTATAGAGATTTTATTCCGCAATGCGCTGAGATAACTGAACCTCTGAACCGATTGCTCAGCAAAAAAACGAAATGTTGCTGGGGGCAAGAGCAGCAAACCGCATTCGCGTGTCTTTCAAGGGATGTGACTGAAAACGCGTGTTTAAACCTGCCCGACTTGAATCGTCCGTTCGTCTTGCAGACCGACGCAAGCGATTACGGATTAGGAGCAGTCCTTCTGCAGGAACATGACAGCGTTCTTCGTCCCGTAGCTTTCGCCAGTCATACGTTAACCGGAGCGGAGCGAAACTACTCAACAACCGAAAAAGAGTGCCTGGCAATTATTTTTGCGCTTAATAAGTTTGACATGTGCCTTGACGGCGCTTCGTTTAGCATTCAAACTGACCACATGGCTCTCTCGTGGCTCAAAGGGCTTCAAAACCCTGCAGGACGACTCGCTCGATGGGCCCTTTCGCTCCAGCGCTACAAATACACAATCGAGTACAAGCGTGGAGTGGCTAACCACGTTGCAGATGCGTTGTCCCGTGCTCCACTTCTCGGGCAGGAAATGCAGGTGGATCCCGACTTGGTGGCACTGGCCAATGCGGCGCCCATCACACCAGAGTCGCGGTGGGGAACCCTGGTGAGCAGAGAGGAGCTCCGAGCGGCCCAGCTGTCCGATGGACTTTGTCACAAGGTGATGCACCAGCTGGCAGAAGAAAACTCAGCCGACGCTGGGAATCCCAGAGACTTGGACTCATACCTGCTCAGCAGCGACGGCATCCTGCTGCGATACATCCCCCAGGCGGACGATGGGTCCAGCGGCCCGCCATTCCGGTCCACGTAAACTGCGTAAGTCATTTATAAGATATATGCATGATCCCGCCTTGGCAGGCCACAGCAGTGGGAGCAAAACTTACGAAAAGTTGTCCCAAATTGCAACGTGGCCAGGTATGAGGCAGGATGTGATGAGGTACGCTCGTAGCTGCCCGGTTTGTCAGAAGGCAAACCCCGAGGTGGCCAACCACCAGGTTTAATGCAGTCGGTCGAAAGCAAGTACCTCTGGGAGTGTGTTGCCTGCGACGTTGTCGGTCCCTTTCCCCGTAGTCCACGCGGCAATCAGTATTTGCTAGTAGTGACCGACCATTTCACAAAATGGGTCGAAATGTTTCCTTTGCGCAAACTAGACTCTAAGAAAATCTGGGACTGTCTTCTCGAGACGTTCGCGCGCTTTGGCTTTGCCGCAACGCTTATTACAGACAACGCTTCTTATTTTGTTAGCAAGGTGTTCGTGGATGCGTGTAAGGCGCTAGGCATACGGCACAAACGGACTTCGCCATACCATCCACAGGCGAATATCACGGAAAGAGTGAACCGTAACCTGAAGCAGATGCTTGTATCGCATACAGAACGACACAAAGACTGGGACGCGAAATTAGCAGAAATGGCATTCGCTACCCGCGCAACAATCAACCGGTCCACGGGTTTTACTCCGGCCCAACTTAACTTTGGAAAAGAGCTCGTGTTTCCCCTGGGAAACGGCCTCCTTTGCACAGATCCTGCAAGCATGCAGCGCACAACCACGCAGTTCGCAGAAAATCTCCGGAAGCGTTTCACGGAGAACCTGCGTGAAGCTCGAGAGAGCCTCGACGTCTCGAGACTGTAGCAGGCAAACCAGTACAAGAAGGGGAGGCGAAATCTGCAGTTCAAGGTAGGAGATCTGGTACTGAGGCGAACTCATCCGCTGAGTGACGCTGCTAGAGGCTTCACGGCCTCTTTAGCAAAGAGGTGGGATGGCCCCTACCGTGTTAGTAGCAAGCTCTCCAACCTGTCTTATGAGCTGGTGCATTGTGAATCTGGTGAAGTGTGCGGGTCTATTCATGTCGCCGACCTAAAAGCTTTCTATGAACCCGAGGAGGTAGATGTGTTGCAGGTTCCAGATGACGACTATCCGGACCACCTCTCGGAAGATTCCACACCGTCTCTACCGCGGTACAACTTGAGACGGCGGTGAAGACGACCGGGAGTAGCACGAGTTCCAAGTGTATTATCTTCATGCCCTCTTCGGTGTTGTGGGGGGGGGGGGGGGGGGGGGGGAGAAGAGAAATGGTCCGCGCTCCCGCATGCACAGTGGGACAGGCATCTTTCGTGTGCGCGGCTACTTTTTCCTACCGCGCCATGGCCTCATGTTGTTTTTCGTTGCCTACGAGGGCAACGAAGTTAATTATAACATATTAATGATCGCGATAACTGGTGTTCATTTAAAAACCTCGAACATCGACAAAAACTTTCGCCTTAGCAGAGCGTGGTTTCGATCCACGGACCTCTGGGTTATGGGCCCCGCACGCTTCCGCTTTCTTTTTCTTTATTGCCGGTTTGGCACATAAACGTAGTTAAACAATCGCACAAAAATTGGGAGGTTAAAAGCATCCGGCCCGACCTAGCCGACGCACATGGTTTAAAAAAAAAAAAAACTCAGGGCGACAAGACTGTCTAACACTGAAATCCAGTCAGGCTGTTCACTCTGTGCTCTGTACAATTCTCTTAAGTGAACTATATGCTCGGTAAAGTAATCCCGCACGGGGCGAGCATCGACGTCAGCATGTCGCACAGCCATCCTCGATTTCCACATGCTGTGCAGGGCCAAAGCCATCAACATGTCGTAGGAAACGCCCCCTTCACTTTCTACAGGAAGAAAGCGGATGCCATAGGGTGACACTGGGAGACTCTTTCTTAAAGTACGCTGCATAATGTCCCAGTGGGATACCGCATTCCAGCAATCCAAGAAAATATGGTCGATAGTCTCGAGTTTCCGGCACAAGAGGCAGTTAATCGACCAAGGAACAAAAATGCCTTTTTCGTCAAGCCAGGGCTTAACGGGAAGCGTGACGGTGTGCAGCTGAAAAAAGAAAGACTTCACGGCTGGCCTTACTGGCATTCGTTTAACTCTTTTGAGGACATCCTGGCCCGGGCCCTCACAGAAAAGAGACCTATATAAAGGCACGGGGAAGACCACCTCGATTAAGTCTTTGTACAGGCGCTTTCGTGTAACTTCGCTTAAGTACTCCAAAGAAAATCGAACCTTGAGAAAATGGAAAGCCAAAATCACTTCGCGCAGAAAACCTCGAACCCGCGTACATCTGACATCACTCGAGGACACAACAAACTCAGACAATGCATTACGGAGCCTAACTTGGAATACAGTGCGCAGAAAAGGATCCTCCTGATCCCGCAGGAACATAAATCTTGACACCACTTGCCGCAGAAACAGATGGGCCAGACCTAGTCCGCTACTTTTCACAGAGCGGAACAAATTTCTACGACCGGTGCGCTCCCACACCGACCCCCACACAAAAATTGCGAAAACTCGGTGAAACTTTTGGACGCTGACTCTAGACATACACAAAGCTTGGAGCACGTACCAGACTTTAGCCACGATAAACAAATTACAAACTGTGGAGCGGGCAAACATTGAAAGATTTAGACCCCCCCACTTTGCCGTTTTATCCCGAGCCCTCTCGACTTCTTCCCTCCAGTACTCAGTAGAATCGCGGTAGTGCTCAAGCGGCACTCCGAGGTACCTGCCCGGCAAACAAGACCAAGTAACTCTTTCAAAAACAGCTGGTGTACTTTCCCAGCTACCATGCCAGAAGCCCACGCATTTATCCCAATTGATAACACTGCCCGAAAATTTACAAAAATTAAGTGCTTCTTTGACTACCTCGCAAACACTTTCTTTGTCGTCGCAGAAGACAGCAACGTCGTCTGCGTACGAAAGTACCTTGATTTCACTCGACAATAGCCTAAAACCGCGTATTCTTTCATTGAAAAGAAGTTTTAAACAAAAAGGCTCTAAATAGAGAGCAAACAACAATGGCGATAATGGGCACCCTTGCCGTACCGAGGAGAGGACTTGAAAACTTTCTGTAACTTTCTTATTAACAATCACACTCGCAAAACACTCCGCGTAGGACATTTTAACCCATTCCAACAATAAAGACCCAACGTTCACGTGCTCTAAAATACAAAAAAGGACGTCATGTGCTACTCTATCGAACGCCTTTTCGAAATCAAGCTGCAACATGGCTACGCGACCTTCGAAAGCATCACAACATTCCAAGATACTTCTTGCTACGTGTATGTTAGTTGCAATCGTTCGCCCCTTGATGCCACATGTTTGGTGGGGCCCGACGATAGATTGGATTGCACCTTGCAGCCTTCGCGCTAAGACCTTCATGACGATTTTATAGTCTACGTTTGTTAGGCTAATGGTATGGTAGGACTTAACAGACAACAGTTTCGCGGGATCATCACTTTTGGGGATTAATACTATATTCGTTTTCAGGAAGGATGGAGGCACTGCTTTTCTATCGTACGCCTCCGTTATCGTGCGGTGCAGGACCTCAGCCACATCAGCTTTGAAAGCCTTGTAGAAGGCGGCACCTAAGCCGTCGGGATCGGGCGATTTCCCTGGATTCAGTTCGTCGATAGCCTTCTCTATTTCTGTCACGCTAATCGGTGCCTCAAGGCCGGCTTTAATTTCATCATCTAATTTTGGCATGAGGGGCAAAAGGACGCTGGCAAATCCTTCTTCCACGTGTCTGCGGCGACCCAAAAGATCTTGGTAATATTCCACGAAGGCGCGTTCGATGGTCTTTTTATCGCGAGTCACCACGGAGCCCATGCTCTATTTCTTTTATTTCATTTTGCGTCGCATATCTTTTCTCATCCCCAAGTGAACGCTTCGTCGGCGTTTCACCCAACCACAGACGTTCGGCGCGGGCTCTTATCACGGCTCCTCTATATTTTTCGACATCGATACGCTCCAGTTTACTTTTTACTTCTTTTATTTCTCTAGTAAACTTTCCGGGTTGTGCACATTCAACGCTTAAAAGGAAATCTAACTGGCACTGTAGCTCTTTTTCTTTTTGCTTTTCCTGGCGGCGTAAGATACACGATCTTCCAATCGCGTTAACTTTGACTTCGTTTTTAAACTGCTCCCACAGTTCAACAGAGTTTCCCGACTCAGCCTCCAGCAATTTCCCAATGCTTTGTTTTACCCCGTCCATAAAAATCTCATCTCTCAGTAGCTTATCATTAAATTTCTACCATTCCCAATTGAATTGCGATTTTGTTTCCTTCGTTCCAATTGAAAACATTACCAGGCTATGATCGCTGAAAGAAACGTGTTTCGCTTCGTAATTTTCGCACAGTGGAACCAGGGCTGCGGAGATATAAGCTCTGTCTAGCCTCGCGTGACTCTCGCGTTGGAAGTGTGTAAACTGGGGAAAATCAGTCTTCGACAAAACAAACCCGACGTCCTCTAAATTGCACTCCCGCACTAACGAGTTCAAAAATAAAGCACTCTGGTCCCGAAGCGGCAGCTGTCGCGCCCTGTCTTCTATTGCGCAGACGCAGTTAAAATCACCCCCAAAAAATAACAAATCTTTCACAGTTTAGATAACATTCAACGCGTTCAAAAAACAATCTCCTATCACTCACCCGGTTTGGCGCATAAACGCAGATAGCTCGCCACTGCAACCCCGAAAAAGAAAAATCACAAACAATCAAGCGGCCTGATTCACAAACAATCACTGTTTCTTCCACAATTCCCAAAGAATTACGCAAAAAAGAGCACACCCCCTGATGTACCAACGGAGTGGCACACACATACATTGTATCACGATCTGAAAGGCTGCACCATGCGGTCCGTTTGCTCTTCGCCTTCCACCTTTGTCTCTTGGACAGCGACTACGTCAAGGTCGTTTTCCAGGAAAAGGCGGCTCAGCTGGTACTGCCGCCGCCTTGCTCCCAGGCCTCGCACGTTCAGCGTAGCGACGCGAAGCACTGTCTCAAGGCTTACTGCCATCAAAAACTGGATCAAACGGCCGCATGGTGCACAGCTCAAGTCGCTGAAAAACGACGTCAGACTCACAGTCCCGGTGTGCCGCCCGGTGGGTCCGACGAGAGAGTTCGCCGAAAGTTCGGGCCTCAAAGCGGCGGCACGAGGACATCGTCCCCTCAAAGTCCTGTCGGTTTCCAGTCCGAGAAGAGGTGCCCAACAAAAAACGGGTTATCGCACCTACGGGGGCGGTGTCCCCGGTGGTCGCCTCTCCGGAGGGATGTTGGGCTTAGGCTTGAGGCTTACCCGACGCACAGGAGTCGCTTTTCGGGGCGGTTCCTCGGGAAGGACCGCACTTACGATTAGACCTTCGTCGACGTCTTCGCGAGCCCGATTGGGGACTGCGCCGCTGGAGCCTGCCTCCCCGACACTCATGGCTTCCGACTCCTCGCTGGGCGTCGCCGCCACAGCTGAAACTGCGGTCTCTGTGACACCTTTCGAAGCAGGGGTACCGTCCACAGGCAGCGCCTCAGGCTGACAGCATCGCTCACCGTCGCTCCCGCTGTCGGCTCTGCCCCCGGTGAAAAGCTCGGTGGGCGTCGCTTCTGTGGGAGGCTCGCCACCTTCGCCTCCGGCTGCTTCTTGGGACTCGACCACATCCATGAGTAGCTCGGACGTGTCCTCATTCCCCACGGGCCCCGTGACGCTAGCGTACGTCCTTATGCATTGGCTGTCTTCGTGGCCGAAGCGCCGACAGAGAGCACGACGCGGCACACGACAGTCTCGACGAATGTGGCCTTTCCCTCGGCACCGGAGGCACAGCGGCGCCCTGCCCGGTACAACCACGAGCGCCAGGTCCCCAGCGACGCGCAGCTGATGAGGGAGGAAGTCCACGGTGAGTCCGGCCTTGAGCCTGATGGACACCGAGCGCGTCGTGGACCACGTGCCGGCGCACCCCTGGGCCCACCACATGTCTCTGGCGACCTCCGTCACCTTTCCGTAGGGCGCCAAGGCCACTCGCACTTCGTCGTCTGGGACGTGGTGCAGCAGCCAGTGGAGCTTCAGCCGCGTGTCCTGGTTGCTTGGGTCAACAACGACGCACCGTCCTTCCTTGACTGTGAAGTCCCCGGCGGCGAGCAGTTTTTTCTTGCCCTCGACACTCTTGAAAGTGACGGCCCAAACGTGGTTGTACTGGTACGCCCCCAAGGCGACCACCTCAGGGAGCAGCGCCAGGCCAACCAGGGCGTCACGAAAATGTTCCAGACGGTATGGCCTCATGGTCACATCGGCGTGCAAAAAAGCAGTATTCAAAATTGTTGTACCTGTTGGCAGCGTTGGCAGGATAACTTGGTAGTCCTGTTCGGCAGAAGCCATGTTCCTGTTACCGCGGCCAGCGGCCGCTGAACCCGCTCCGACGGAGCTCATGCTCACACGTCCTTTCGCTTCGGCGGCCGGAAGTGGAATCGAGCGCCACTCTGCTGTGATTTTTGGTGTAAGCAGAGGACACTCTCGAGAAGAATGCGGATAAATGCATAAAAAGATATTATAAATAATATTTCAAGTTAATTAAAAAAAGCATTGAGAATCGCGATAACTGGTGTTTATTTAAAAACCTCGAACATCGGCAAAAACATTCGCCGTAGCAGAGCGTGGTTTCGATCCACGGACCTCTAAGTTATGGGCCCAGCACGCTTCCACTGCGCCACTCTGCTTTTTTTTTCTTTTTTTTTTATGCTTGTTTTTGCATTTGGTACAGATAAAATGCTAAAACACTTCAATCACTTCTTTGTCGACGTGGTTACATTAAAGTCTCTTCAGGAGAACCAAATCATTAAGGACCTGCCACCAGTCTGGGGGTTCAGGTAGCTCCCGATACACCTCGCGAATGTAGGCCACACTTTCAACAAAGTTTTCTCTGACCGTGCGAACGTTCACGTCCGCATGGCGCACCCCCATCCTCGTCTTCCATATACTGTGAAGGCTGAGTGCCATAAACATGTCGTAGGGAACCCCGCCGTCATTGTCAACGGGCAGGAAGCGAATTCCCTGCGCTGTTATGGGTAGCTCTTTCTTAAGAGTGCGCTGGAGGATGTCCCAGTGGAAGATGGCATCCCAACATTCAATGAATACATGTTCTATGGTCTCAAGCTTTTTACATAAGAGACAATTGGTAGACCACGGTACAAATACGCCCTTTTCCTCCAGCCATGTCTTAACTGGCAGGACGCCGCAGTGTAATCTAAAGAAAAACGTTTTAACGGTGGGTTTTTACCGGCATTCTTTTAACTCTTTTCAAAACGTCTAAACCTGAGCTATTGGGGTATAAAGACCTGTACAGGGGGATTGGCAATAAAACATCCACTAATTCCTTATACAGTTTTTTCCATGAAACCGAACCCAAATACTCTAAAGAAAAACGCATTTTTAACATCTGGAATGACAGCACCACTTCACGCAAATAACCCCGGACACTCAAACACATGACGTTACTTGACGACACTACGAACTCAGGCAACAAGTTTCTTAATCGCGTTTGAATAACAGTGCGTAAGAAAATATCTTCCTGATCGCGCAGAAACATAAACCTCGATACAATTTGCCGAATAAACAAGTGAGACAAGCCTAGCCCACCACATCGAACTGATCGAAACAAGTTCGTACGAGCTGAGCGCTCCAAGGTTGAACCCCAGATGAAGACTGCGAACACTCTGTGCAGCCTCTGCACGTTGTTGCGCGACATGGACAAAAACTGCAACACATACCATATTTTTGCCGTCAGAAAAAGTTTGCAAACAGTGGCACGCGCAAACATGGACAAATCCCGGCCCTTCCAATTCCCCGTTTTTGTTCTCACCCTCTCTTTTTCGTCGTTCCAATATGGTTCAGTATCTCGGTAATGCTCTAGCGGCACGCCGAGATACCTCGCAGGCAAGGTTGTCCACTGAACATTTACAAAAACCTTAGGTGTTGTGTCCCAGTTCCCGTGCCAGAACCCTGTGCATTTCCCCCAGTTAATTAGGCTACCTGATTTCGCACAATAAGAAGAAGCAGTGCTGACTACTTCGCGCAAACTGTCTTGGTCAACACAAAAAACGGCAATCTCATCCGCGTATGATAGGACTTTCACCTCGCTAGAGTGCAGTTTAAAACCCCGAATATTATGATTACTGATGAGTCTTAAGCAAAAATGTTCTAAGTAAATGGCAAAGAGTAGGGGCGACAAAAGGCAACCTTGTCGCACAGAGGACCGAACATCGATTTTTTCGCTTACACTTTTGTTCACTACTAAACATGTAGAGCAACCATGGTACCACATTTTTACACCCTTAATTTTTACAGAGCCGACGTTTACATGTTCCAAAATACTAAAAAGCACCTGATGTGACACACGATCAAAAGCTTTCTCTAGGACGAGCTGCAACATTGCAACTCGGCCGTTGAGAGCGTCACAACATTCCAAAATGCTTCTTGCAACATGTACGTTAATGCCAATAGTTCGGCCCTTTATGCCGCAAGTCTAATGCGGCCCTGCAAGACATTGGATAACACTCTGTAATCGTGTGGTTAAAACTTTCATGTAGACTTTATAATCTACATTTGCTAAACTTATCGGTCTGTAAGAAGCAACAGACAAAAGCTTAACTGGATCGTCTGACTTCGGAATAAGTACTGTATGTGTTCTTAAAATGACGGTGGCAATCTATTGCTTTCGTACGCCTCGATTAGCACTTTTTGGAGAACATACGCGGCCTCAGTTTTAAACTCCTTATAAAATTCGGCGCCAAGACCATCTGGTCCGGGTGTTTTTCCAGTGCTGAGGTCGTCGATCGCTATCTGAATTTCGTGAACACTAATCGGTGTCTCTAAACTATCGCGGAAGTGTTCGGCGAGTTGGGGCATTAAAGATAAAAATTCCGAATCAAAACCCTCCCCTTGTTGTGTGCTCTGCCCGAGAAGATTGCGATAATGCTCGACAAATGCTCGCTCGACTGCTTTCTTATCACGTGTGACTGTGTTATGGCAGCAAATTTATTTTATCTCATTTCGCTGCGCGTATCTTTTTTCATCGCCCAGCGCACGCTTATTAGGCATTTCGCTCAACCAAAACTTTTCGGATCGCGCCCTCACAACGGCCCCCCTGTATCTTTCAGCATCGATCACTTCCAATTGATTCTTTATGTTCCTTATTTCCTGTTGAAACTCGCCGGGTTTTAAGCTTTCTTCGATTAGAATGACGTTCAATTGGCGCCTCAGCTCGTTTTCTTTCCTCGTTTTCTGATGGTTTAATATAGTACTTCTTTCTATCGCGTTCATTTATACCTCTTCTTTCAAACGTTCCCACCTTACCCCCACCTTGCTTGTTCACTTTCATGTAACGTCCTAAAAGACTCTTTGACGGCAGCTCTAAACACATCGTCCTTCACCAGACTACTGTTTAACTTCCATAGTGACCAATTCCATTTTTTTGCTTTACCTCTGTTACCCAAGGTGAACATAACCATCGCGTGATCACTAAAAGAAACATGCTGAACCGCGTATTGGCTGCATAAGTGAATAAGGTCTAGTGAAATTTACGCCCTATCCAGTCGCGCGTGACTATAACCTTGAAAATGTGTGAACTGTACGCTGCCGTTAGACGCGCAGTATCCAACGTCTTCTAAAGCGTTCTTCCCAACGATATCGTTTAAACAAAAAGCACTTTGGTCGTGTAGGCGTACTTGGCCGGAACGATCTTCTAGAGTGCAAACACAATTAAAATCACCCAGAAAAACAATAGCTCTATTACATTCGAGGTACAGACTGAGACTTTCAAAAAATTCTTTGCGTTCGCGTTCGCGATTTGGGGCGTATGCACAAATCACGCGCCATTCAACATTTGAATAAGAAAAATCACAAAAAACGAAGCGGCCAAAAGCGCTCGCGCCTACAGCCGTCTCGACAGCGCCAACTGATCTGCGAATAAAGAAACAGCACCCTTCCGGCGTCCCGACAGCATGAGAGACACAGACATTAAAGAGAGCTCGAAAAGGCTGCACCATACGGTCTGTCTGTTCTTGGCTTTCCACTTTGGTTTCCTGGACGGCGATAATATCTAGCTCGTTGTCCGCAAACAACCTGCTAAGTTGGTATTGCCGCCGCCTCGCCGCTAGCCCGCGTACGTTAATCGTGGCAAAACGTAGGGCTGCCTCTAGGTTGATGGCCATTCAAAGAAAAGACAGACCGTATGGCGCTTACCTCGGACCGTACAGCCCTTCGCTCTGTCGCGACGCAGTGGTGGCGACTGACTGCCCGTCGCGCAGACTCCGAGGTCCCAATCGGGCTCTGACTCACACACTCAAGGGGGTGGCTTGGCCGCCCTCCTCTCGTCCACGGGAATGTTCGGTTTCGGGGTGATGCGCATTCTCCTGATGGGCACCGTCTTGATGGGCGGCTCCTCCTGGCTTGCCGCGGCGGGGTCTATGCCGCCGTCTTCCCTGGTTCGCTTGGTGGTCAGGCCACTTGCAGAGGCCACGGCGTCGTCCATGGGCACATCTCCGACGGCCTCTACGTTCCCGTCGTCGTGGGCCTTGGCATGCCTGGTGCTCAGCGCGGTCACTTCGCCGGCCGAACAGTCCCGCAGCGCCACTTTCCACTTTCAGCGTCGCGTCCGCACCCTGTGCCGTGCCGTCCACGCTGGTCGCCGCGTCGCCCACGGGCGCAGGCGTGGCACCCGGGGACGTGCCAACAGAGCCCGCAGCGGCCTCCTCGGCGTCGGCCTCGTCCATGAGAAGCTCCGATTTCTCGTCGCTCCCCACAGGGGCCGTGGCCGCCGCGTACGTCCGCACGCACTTGGCGCCCTCGTGGCCGAACCGCCGGCAGACGTTGCACCTGGGGACGCGACACTCCTTGCGGATGTGTCCCGTCCGTTGGCATCGCAGGCAGAGAGGGGCCCTACCTGGCACCACGACGAGGGCCAACTCGCCGCCGACCCGCAGCTGGTGTGGGATGTCGTCCACAGTCAGGCCTCCCTTGAGACTGAGGACCGCCGTGCGCGTCATTGTGCCGACGCTTCCGCAGCCATCGACGCGCCACTTCTCCTTGGCAACTTCGACGACTTTTCCGTACGGAGCCAGAGCTGCCCGCACGTCGTCGTCAGCGACGTTGTAGAGCAGCCAATGCAGTTTGATCCGTACGTCCTGGTTGCTTGGATCGATGACGATGCACTGACGGCCTTTTACGACGAGCTCGGACATGGCCAGAAACTTCTTTTTGCCCTCCTCGCTTTTGAAGGTCACCGCCCACACATGGTTCATTTGATACGCCCCAAGGGCGATAACCTCAGGCAGTAAGGCGAGACGAACCAGGGCGTCGCGGAACTCTTCGACGTGGTAAGGCCGCCCCTTGATGTCGGCGTGAAGAAAAACAGTATTTAAAACAACTGACCCAGTTGGCAGTGGTGGCAAAACAACGGAGTATTCCTGCGTTCCTTCCTCGGTCCTGTTACCGCGGCCCAATGAGGCCGCTGAAACCGCTCCAACGGAACTCATGATCGCACGTCCTTTCGCTTCGGCGGCCGGAAGTGGAATCGAGCGCCACTCTGCTGTGATTTTGGGTGTAAGCAAAGGACACTCTCGAGAAGACTGCGGATACACGCATAAAAAGATATTATGAATAATATTTCAAGTTAATTAAAAAAAAAGCATTGAGAATCGCGATAACTGGTGTTCATTTAAAAACCTCGAACATCGGCAAAAACATTCGCCGTAGCAGAGCGTGGTTTCGATCCACGGACCTCAGGGTTATGGGCCCAGCACGCTTCCACTGCGCCACTCTGCTTTTTTTTCTTTTTGCCAGTTTGACGTTTTTATTTATAAAATGGGGCTATTTACATAATAAAACCAGTCAAGACTTTTCAGAAACAGTGGGTTCTTTAGACATGACAATGCAAGTTCCATATGCGCTCCTTTTCATTGGGACAGGCCCTTGGGCAGCCTTCTATCAGGGGAACCGGCAACATCAAAGCCAATTTACTTTAGGCAAGACTCCAGCACCTCCCAGCGATCATGCTCTTCAAAGCATGTTTCTTTTATTATTGAGCATACGTAGCGAAACTCCTCCAGAAAGTGGCGCCACGCAGGCCTGCCCCGCTCCCGAACCAAGGTGTGGTCCGTTCGGGAGTTCCAAATGGCACGCAAACCAATGGGAGTCAGAATCTCGACACACTGGCTCTGTCCATGCTCGCCTGCATTTAGAAATTTCATGTCGAACCATGTAGGGTATAAGTCTACCCTCAGCACTGCCCGAACCTCAGCCCAAAACAATTCTGCATTGGTGCAGTACAAAAAAGTGTGCTCGAGAGTCTCTGCGACAGGACAGAGGGCACAGTTAACACCCCAAGGGAGAAAAAAAAACCTTTTGCTGCTCCCATGTCTTTACTAGGAGTACCCCGGTATGAAAACGAACGAAAAAGTCTTTTGTCCCAGGGCGGACAGGGTACGCCAATAAACGCTTGAACACATGTGAGGTTTCACACTGCGGAAATATTTGACGATATATTGGTGGTGGCATCACGAGGTCGAGGGTGTCCCAGTACAACCGTTTTCTTTTAACTCTGTTTAGGTACTCCCACGAAAACCGCTGCTCGAAGAACCTAACCGCGTCTCTTATTTCCCGGTAATACCGTAGTGTATTGACTTTCTTGGGTACGCCTTCAGCTTCCTCGAGCCAGGGAGTAAGGTATTGTCCACCCAGAACCCGTAATGCTTCCGCCATTACAGGGTGCTTTTCGCGGTCACGGAAGATCAAAAACCGTTGAACTTTAAGCTTTATGTCTACGTTTACTAGGCCTAGTCCTCCCTTTTTCTTACTGATAAACAAATTGTTTCTTCGCATTCTTTCAAAACACGAGTCCCACACATAGGTTGCACAAAATCGATGCACTTTTTGCACGTCTCTGTTAGTACAAGGCACGGCCTGTGCATGCAGAGTACCATACAGTCGAAAAGAACACAGCGTTGCAAATGAAAGTTCTGCTTAGGAGAGGAACTTGTCTTCCATGCCATTCTATCGCTTTTCCTCTTAGAGTGTTTAAATGTATTCCTCCCGCACCCGTGCTTAGCGCCTGTCTGCTCAGCCCAACTCCTAAATAGTTTTCAATGGCCCCGGACCACGCAATGTTTAGAAATGTTTCTGGCTTGAAAGGCCACGGTCCCAACCAAGATCCCGCCGATTTTTTGGGATTCATTTCAGCCCCGGAGACAACACAAAACTCGTTCACATGCTTCAAAGCGATCACCATTTCTTTCTGGGAAAAGCATACCACAGAAACATCGTCTGCGTAAGCAAGAAGTTTTGCTGACGCTATGCCCACCTTCACTTCTCGGATGTTATCATCCATTATAATCACCCTGCACAAGGGTTCGAGATAAATAGCATAAAGAATAGGTGATAGTGGGCAGCCCTGTCTTACCGATGAGCGCACAGGAATGCGCCGTGACTTGCAAACTTTGATTAAAAGACGCGTACTTATGTCTCTGTAGCATACCTTTACGAACTTCAAAATATTCTTGCCAGTTTTACAGTGTCCCAGTATCGAGAATAGAAACGAATGCGAAACTTTGTCAAATGCTTTTTTTAGGTCAATTCGCAACACAGCAGTGAGGCGTTCCATTGCCTCGGTGGTTGCAGCGATAATTCGCATAACATGCAGATTTGTCGTTATAGATCTATTCTTAAAACCATATGTTTGATGGCCTCCCACCACTGTTTTGTAAGCAATTTCTAGTCGCTTAGCTAATATTTTCGCGAGGATTTTATAGTCAGTTGTAAGCAGGCTTATCGGTCTGAAGTCGTCGCACCCACGAACGGATTTATCACTTTTATTTTTTGGTATTAATACGGTTAACGCTTGCCCCATTGACGGAGGGAGCAGGTTTCTGGTATGGACGTCAGCGTAAACCTTAGCCAATATAGGAGCCAACTCGGCAGAGAATCTCTTATAAAAAGTCGCTCCGAGGCCGTCTACCCCAGGTGACTTCCTAGGCGCCAATTCTTTTATCGCTCTACAGACCTCTGCTTCGGTAATATCTTCGTTAATCAGATCGACTACATCTTCCGGCACGTTGGGCATTAACTCTAAAGCCTTGTCCACTAGAGCCTGATCGTAACTGCTTGATTGATTGAACAGTCGACTATAAAATGAAACTAATTCCCTCTCAATTTCTGCGGCTTCAGATATTGTACTCTCCCCGGACATCAGTTCATTGATTTGATTCCGACTAGCCCGTTCCCGCTCACGCGTTTTAAAAAGTTTCGTTGGGTCTTCCGCCCTGCCTAGCGTGCGTAGACGAGACCTCACCATTGCTCCGCGGTACTCTGTGTCCAGGATCTCAAGCAGACGCGCTTTACACTCTTTAGTGTCTGCCGCGAAAAGACCAGGAGCTTTACTTTCCTCGCTCACTAGCGTGTGCAGCAACTTGCACAGCCTTCGCATTTAGGCGCGCCGCTCTAACGCTTTCGCTTGGCAAAACGATATTACGAACATTTTAATTTCTTCCTTTAGCAACTCCCAGTTGACCGCGTTTACTTCCTTACTGTTCATCATGTTTGCGATAAGGCCTTTCACTATCTTTTGCGAATCCTCGTCCTCCAGCGCCTTGTCGTTTAATTTCCAGTTTTGCCACGATGACAGGCGTTTCTGACCTTTTATTTGTTCGCCTATCTGGGTCGCTACCAACGCGTGGTCAGAAAAGGCTATTGGGCTAACGTAATACCTGGTCGTGTCCCTTGCCAAACAACTTGACACGTAAATCCGGTCAAGTCGTGCATGACATTCTCCCTGCCAATGTGTATATGCCAAGTTAGGGGAATCCACGAACTCCGCTACGTCCTGGAAGTCAAAATCTCTTAACAGCTTTCTAAGCTCAGCAATACTGGAGTCTTGCTGGATGCCTCGAGAAGAGTCTTTAGCATTTAGCACACAGTTAAAATCGCCCCCTAAAATGGTTGCTGCCGAAGGGCTGACGTACTGGCGGAGATTTATAAAGAAGACCTTCCTTTCCGCGGGCTGATTCGGCGCGTGAACCGCGACCACTCGAAATATGTCGTTTTGGTATAGCATATCTATAGCACATACCCTGCCGCTTTGGTCACTCTCCCAATCTGGAAAAACTGCTATGCCTTTGTGTTTTCGGACAAGGACTGCCGTGCCGGCACTGCTTGAAATGGCACAAGAATGACGAAAAACATAGATGTTTTCAAAAAATTTTGACGCTTCTTCAGCGTGCCTGGAAGTGAGCTTCGTTTCCTGGAGCAGTGCTACGTCAATTCGTTTGCTCAAGAGCGTATTTAACAGCCACTGCTTCCTCTTTCGAACAATCAAGCTCACGCAATTTAATGTGAGAATATTAAGTCGCGGAATCGTTGAAAGGTTTTAGGTTTACCGCCAGCAAGCGACACTCGCGACAGGGTTACCAAAAGTGAACGTGGTCCGCGGAGATCAGTAGGGGACACCTACTGTGAGTCCTTTAACCGGCGAGGCTCTGGAATACGGGGCTTTGGGTCGAACCGGTGCCTCCGCTGGCTGGGGGCCTTCCACTTGAGGCGGTGGTCGGGCATCCCTTGGTTGTCCTCATCCGCGCTTGCATCTTCGACGCCTTCTGGACGGTCCTCGGGGGGTTGAGCTTTTCTGTCGGTGTTACCTCCATCGGATAGCTGGCCTCGTCGTGTCCGGTCGTCTGTCGCTTTTGGCTGGGGGAGTGTCCTCTGGAAGCACGGTGCCGTCATTATCGGTCGTGCTCTGTTGCCTCTTGGCCGTCCCAGCTTGCACGGGCTCGGCTTGCGATGATGCAGCGAAAGAGGGGGCGGTGTTCGCAGGGCCTGCAGCATCCAAGACGAACGGCGACGGGTTGTTGATAACGTTGACGGGAGCGGTGCCTCCCGCCGCAACCTCAGCCTCCTCCTCGTCCATCAAGTGCTCGGTCAGCTCATCGGTAGCTCCGTTATCTGTCACCGTGGCGTATGTCTTAATACAATCTTTTCTTTCGTGTCCAAAGCGGTGGCAAAGTTCGCATCGCGGCACCTTGCACTGTCGTCGAACGTGCCCCGTCTTTCGGCAGCGCAAGCACATGGGGGCGCGCCCTGGGGCGATTACGAGTGCAGTCCCGTACACAAGGCGCAGTTGATGCGGGACCTTCTCCAAAGTGACGCCCTCCTTGAGCGTCAGCCGCACCGCTCTTGTGGTTGACTCCACGCCTTGGCAACCGTCCTCGTGCCAGACTTCTCGGGCGATGCCTTCGACTCTTCCGTAGGGCTCGAGAGCCCTCCGGATGGCATCGTCAGGAACGTCACACGGCACCCAATGAAGTTTCAGCCGCACCTCGGCCTTGTTGGGGTCGAGCACGAGACACCGCTTCCCCTTCACCAAAAGTTCCTTGGTTTCCAGAATCTTCTGTTTGGATGCCAGCGAGTGGAAGGTAGCCATCCACACGTGATTCATTTGAAACGAACCACAAGCTTTCAGGTCTTTTAAGACCCCAGCATTTTCGAGCCCTGATTTAAAGTCGCCTATTTTGTATGGCCGCCCGGAAATGTCGCAGTGCAAAAAAACGGTTGTATAAACCACGGTACCTGTCGGCAGATGAGGCAGAAGAATACGGTAACCCTGGGGAACGTCCGTACCAGCAATACCACGGCCCGAAAAGGCCGCTATCACAGCTCCGTCGGAGCCAGCCATTCGTGCGTCCGAGCTTGACGAGCACCGGAAACAGAATGGCCCAGCACGCTTCCACTGCGCCACTCTGCTGTGATTTTGGGTGTTAGCAGAGGATACTCTCGAGAATGCGGATACATACATAAAAAGATATTATAAATAATATTTCAAGTTAATTGAAGAATTATTAATAATCGCGATAACTGGTGTTCATTTAAAAACCTCGAACATCGGCAAAAACATTCGCCGTAGCAGAGCGTGGTTTCGATCCACGGACCTCTGGGTTATGGGCCCAGCACGCTTCCACTGCGCCACTCGTTTTTTTTTTTTTTTTCTTTATTGCCTGTGTTTACATTTGTACAATAGGACATATACAAAGGAGGGTTTAAAAACACGTCAGCCGTAACTTGGCTGCCGTGGTGTCATTAAAATTCTTTTAGACACACCAAACCATCAAGAATGGGCAACCAATCCGGCTGTTCGGGCTGTGCCCGGAACACTTCACGAATGCCGGCAACACTTTCAATAAAATATTCACGCGCCGAGCGGACTGTTTTATCAGCGTGATTTACGCATACTCTTGTTTTCCATAAACTGTGAAGGCCCAGTAGTAGGATCATATCATAAGGTACGCCATTTACATTCTCTATTGATAAAAACCGTATACCCCTGGCGGTGATCGGGAAATCCTTTTTGAGTGTGCGCTGGAGTATATCCCACAGAAATACAGCGTCCCAGCAGGAAATAAACACGTGTTCTACAGTTTCTGGCTGCTTGCATAAAATACAACACGTAGACCATGGCACGAAAATGCCCTTTTCTTCTAACCATGGCTTTACGGGTAAAACGCCACAATGAAGTTTAAAAAAAAAGATTTAGCATTAGGCTTTACCGGCATCTTCTTCACTCTTTTTAGAACACCTAGGCCAGGGCCTTCGCAGTATAGGGAACGATAAAGCGGCACAGGCAGCAGAACTTCAACCAAATCTCGATACAATTTTTTCCGTGAAACGGTACTAAGATAATCTAAAGAAAAACAGACCTTCAAGATTCGAAAAGAAAGTAACAACACTTCTCTCAAATATCCTTGCACTGCAGCACCTGTCCCAGTGGATGACGATACAATGAACTCTGACAAAGCGTTTGGCAGACGAAGTTGAACAACTGTGCGCAAAAAGGCATCCCTCTGATCGCGTAAAAACATGAAGCGTGAAACAATCTGACGTATGAACAAATGGGACAACCCCAAACCACCACTTCGCACCGACCTAAATAAATTCGTTCGAGCAGAACGCTCTCATGTCGAAGACCAAATAAAAACGGCAAACACCCTATGCAGCTTTTGCACATTCATACGTGACATACACAACACTTGCAATATATACCAGACTTTTGATATTAAAAACAAATTACACACGGTCGAACGCGCAAACATAGATAAATCCCTACCCCTCCACCCTTCCGCCTTTAATCTAACATTTTCGGTTTCTTCGTTCCAATAACTTGTGGTGTCCTGGTGATGTTCTAAAGGTACTCCAAGATACTTCGTGGGTAGTCTTCCACCTAATGTTCATGAACACTTCTGGCTTACTTGACCAGTCACCGTGCCAAAAACCAACGCATTTATCAAAGTTCACCACGCTACCAGTTTGCGCACAAAAGGAAGAAACCACATTTATCACTTCACGTACGCTGTCTCGATCAACACAAATAACAGCGACATCATCCGCGTAAGAGAGAACCTTTACTTCACTCGACTGCAATTTATAACCACGAATATTACTATTATGAATAAGCTTTAAACAAAAAGGCTCTAAGTAAAGCGCGAACAGTAGTGGCGAAAGCGGGCAACCTTGCCTTACAGAAGTCCTAACTTTGATACCTTCGGTGACTCCCTTATTTACAATCAAACTAGTCGTGCAATTTGTATACGCCATCTTTACGCCCTCGCGAATGACAGAGCCTACGTTCGCATGCTCTAGAACACTAAAAAGTACCTCGTGCGAAACGCGATCGAACGCTTTTTCTAGGTCGAGCTGCAGCATCGCCACTCGTCCAGAAAAAGCATCGCAGCACTCTAGCACAGATCTGGCTACGTGAATATTTGTGGCGATGGTGCGCCCTTTAATACCGCACGTCTGGTGCGGTCCCACGAGACATTGAATCACAGATTGCAACCGTCTAGCCAGAACTTTCATAAAACCTTTGTAATCCACATTGGTTAAACTAATTGGTCTACACGCTGATACAGACAGAAGTTTTACTGGATCTTCAGACTTGGGAATTAGCACAGTGTGCGCCCTTAAAAACGAGGGCGGCAACAAGTGAAACTCGTAGGCCTCGGCCAAAACCTTATGCAGTGCAGCTGCTGCCTCAGTTTTAAAAGTTTTATAGAAAACTGCGCCAAGGCCATCAGGCCCGGGCGTCTTGCCGGGACTTAATTCGTCAATAGCTTTTTCAATTTCTCCAATACTGATTGGCACTTCCAAGCTTTCGCAAGCCTGCTGATCCAGTTGCGGCATCGATGACAAAAAACACGTTTTATAACCAGTATCTAAAGGGGGACTGTTCCCTAGCAGATTGCGATAATGTTCTACAAACGCTTTTTCAATCACATTCTTATCGCGGGTTAGAGTGGCGCCGTAACTTATCTCTTTGATTTCGTTGCGTTTTGCATATCTTTTTTCGTCGCTAAGCGAGCGCTTCGTCGGGTTTTCTCCCATCAAATACTTTTCACTACGCGCCCGCAGAATAGCCCCTCTGTACTTTTCAGCATCGATCATTTCCAATTGACTTTTAACATCTCTTATTTCTTTCGCGAACTCGCCGGGTTTCTTGCCTTCTTCGGCGATGAACATGTCTAACTTGCGCCGAAGATCACACTCTTCAATTTTTTTTGATGAGTTATGATGCTACATCTCTCGATAGCGATCATTTTGACGTCCTCTTTAAACAATTCCCACCTTTCCCCCCACTTTGCTTGGTCATTCGCAATTAAATTTTGAAACAATTCTTTAACTCCAGAAATAAAAGCTTCATCATTAACTAGACATCCGTTCATCTTCCACAGCGCCCACTCCCAACGCGGTGATTTTTCCTTGTTCCCAAGAGTAAAAAATACCAAAGCATGGTCACTAAAAGACACGTGTTTCACCTCGTAGTGGTCGCAAAGGGAAACAAGTTCAAGTGAAATATAGGCTCTGTCTAGCCTCTCATGGCTATTACCCTGAAAGGGGAGGCGCTCACTTGATCGAATGACGTTTTAGCGAACGCCCACGTTTCATCGAATGACACTTTAGCGAATAGTCGGACGCCGCGAAGCGGCGTTTTCGGGTGGGCCAAGCGAGTTCATATTTTTGTAATGAGTTGCCGCAGACTGTCGCCGCGAAGCGGCGTAAAGCGCAGCGCGACGGATGGGTTAACGCGCGCCCCCGTTATTCGCTAAAACGACCATTCGCTCAAACGTCGCCGTTCGCTAAAATGTCATTCGCTCTTGTGATATCGACCCCCCTGAAAGTGGGTGTACTGAACCCCTCCTTTAGAAGCACAAACAGTGACGTCCTCTAATGTATTTCTTGCAATAATGTCACTCAAAGAAAAGGCACTGGAATCTCGAAAACGTACTTGATTCGCTCTATCCTCTGGAGAGCAAACACAATTAAAGTCGCCAAGAACAATAACGACCCTATTACAGTTGAGATATGATTCGATACTTTCGAAAAAATCTTTACGCTCACTTTCTCGGTTTGGCGCATAAATACAAATAACCCGCCACTCAACGTTAGAAAAGGAAAAATCGCAATACACAAGACGGCCAGAGGAACACGAATGTACGGCCGTTTCAACAACACCTATTGACCGGCGAATAAATAAACAACAACCTCCGGAAAAACCAATCGCGTGCGAAACGCATATATTGAAAAGAGGTTGAAAGGGTCGCACCATACGGTCCGTCTGTTCATGGCTTTCGACTTTCGTCTCCTGCACGGCGATTATGTCAAGCTCATGCTCGGCAAACAGACAGCTTAACTGGTATTGCCGGCGTCTCGCTGAAAAGGCCACGCACGTTAAGCGTGGCGACTCGTAGGGCAGACTCTAGTCTAACAGCCATTAAAAATAAAAGGGACGGACCGTATGGCGCTTACCTCGAGTCGGGTGGCCCTCTCCTCTGACTCGTCACACACCTTCCACGACTTACGCGCCACCACCGAAACCGTCGCCTTTTCTACGCCGTCATGGGGGTGGCTTGGCACCCCTGACTACACCTGCAGCAACGTTCGGGACGGCGCCGGGCCGTCTCAATCTCGTAGGTGCCGACTTGGCAGGCGGCTCCTCCTTGATCGCTGCCTCTGGGTCAGCGCCGCTGTCGTCCCGAGTCCGCTTTGCGGTGGGCTCCGGTGTCACGGCCGTCTCCATGGGCACGTCGCCTGGTTGTTCAGAGGAGGCGTCGTCGCATGCGCCGGCTGCCTTGACTCCAGGCCTCGACGCCTCAACGGACTGAACGTCCGGAGACTCGGCCTGGCTCGTCGACCCAGCACCAGGTGCCACGTTGACCGCGGACGTGGCCGTGCCCCTCTCGGGCGTCGCCGACGCCGCTCTCTGCGATGGTGCCGCCCCGCTGACCGGACCCGCGACGGCCTCCTCGGCGTCGGCCTCGTCAATGAGAAGCTCGGATTTCTCCTCGCCTCCCACAGGGCCCACGGCCGCCGCGTAGGTCCTTACGCACTGCGTGCCGTCGTGGCCGAACCGTCGGCAGACGTTGCACTTGGGGACGCGGCACTCCTTGCGGATGTGCCCCGTCCGCTGACACCGCAGGCAGAGCGGCGCCCTGCCCGGCAAGACAACGAGGGCGAGTTCACCGGCGACGCGCAGCTGATGCGGGATGTCGTCGGGAGTCACGCCCCCCTTCAGGCGCAGCACCGCCGTCCGCGTCATGGTGCTGACGCTGTGGCAGCCGTCGATGTGCCACCGCTCCCTGGAGACGTCGAGGACCTTGCCATAAGGCGCCAAGGCTGCCCTCACGTCGTCGTCGCCGACGTTAAAAAGCAGCCAGTGGAGCTTGAGGCGTACGTCCCGGTTGCCCGGGTCGACGACGATGCACCGCCGCCCCTTGGCGACGAGCTCCGACTCCGCCAGTAGCTTCTTGGACCCCTCGGTAGTCTTGAAGGTGACGGCCCAGACGTGATTCATTTGATACGCCCCGAGGGCGACAACCTCGGGGAGTAGTCCTAAGCGAGCCAGCGCGTCGCGAAAATCTTCGGCGCGATACGGACGTCCCTTGATATCAGCATGTAAAAAAACCGTATTTACCACGAGTGATCCGGTGGGCAGCGAAGGCAGGATGACAGCGTATTCCTTATCATCAACGTCCCTGATACCGCGGCCCGGCTGGGCCGCCGAAACCGCTCCGTCGGAGCTAGACATTCCGCGTCCGATCGCTTCGGCTGCCGGAAGTGGAATCTTCCACTGCGCCACTCTGCTGTGATTTTGGGTGTAAATAAACTTGAAATATTGTTTATAATATCTTAATGCATGTATCCGCATTCTCGAGAGTATCCTCACTCTCGAGATTGCGGATACATGCATAAAAAGATATTATAAACAATATTTCAAGTTAATTGAAGAAATATTAATAATCGCGATAACTGGTGCTCATTTAAAAACCTCGAACATCGGCAAAAACATTCGCCGTAGCAGAGCGTGGTTTCGATCCACGGACCTCTGGGTTATGGGCCCAGCACGCTTCCACTGCGCCACTCTGCTGTGATTTTGGGTGTAAATAAACTTGAAATATTGTTCATATTATCTTTTTATGCATGTATCCGCATTCTCGAGAGTATCCTCACTCTCGAGAATGCGGATACATGCATAAAAAGATATTATAAACAATATTTGAAGTTAATTGAAGAAATATTAATAATCGCGATAACTGGTGCTCATTTAAAAACCTCGAACATCGGCAAAAACATTCGCCGTAGCAGAGCGTGGTTTCGTTCCACGGACCTCTGGGTTATGGGCCCAGCACGCTTCCACTGCGCCACTCTGCTGTGATTTTGGGTGTAAGCAGAGGATACTCTCGAGAATGCGGATACATACATAAAAAGATATTATAAATAGTATTTCAAGTTAATTGAAGAATTATTAATAATCGCGATAACTGGTGTTCATTTAAAAACCCCGAACATCGGCAAAAAACATTCGCCGTAGCAAAACGTGGTTTCGATCCACGGACCTCTGGGTTATGGGCCCAGCACGCTTCCACTGCGCCACTCTGTTTTTTTTTTTTTATTTCCTTATTGCAGGAGGAATGCAAAAACGGTCATGTCACTTGAAAAAAAATACTCTGCAAGACTTATTGCAGGGTACATTAAAATCCTCGCATTTCGAGGAGCGGTTTACATATTTCTAGCCACTCGGGTTTCGTTTTACGGTTTGAAAAAAACACTTTCCACTTGCTTAACAAGGCTGAAAAAATAATGATGCACTTCTTTCACACTAGGGTCGGCATGACGGACCGCCATGCGCGACCTCCAAATACTGCACAAACCCAACAACATAATCATATCAAAAGGTATGCCATCATCGTTACTCACATTCAAGAAACGTATAACTGATGGGCTAATGCACAGTTGTTTCTTCAACGTGCGCTGCAGCACATCCCAAAAAAAAACCGCATCCCAGCAAAAAATGAAAACGTGCTCGATGGTCTCAGGTTTCTTACATAAAATACAGTCTACCGACCACGGAACATCAATACCCTTTCCTTCAAGCCACACCTTAACGGGCAGTGAATTGGAATGCAGTTTAAAAAAGAACGTTTTAACGGAAGGGGGAACGCAAATATTCTTAACTCGCTTGAGCACATCTTGGCCCCCGCTACAGACTACAGTTCTATACAACGGGTCTGGAAAGAAACTTATCAATAAATCGCGTGTAAGCGTTTTCTTGCTAACAGCGGACAAATACTCACACGAAAAACGGGCAGACAAAAATAACACTGCGTCTACCACCTCCTTTTGATATCCCACTAATCTCTTAAGTTCGCCGCCATGGGTCGAAACAAGAAAAGATGGCAAAAAGGAGACAATTTGGTTTGTATAAACGTACGTATGAAAGGATGCTCTTGGTCTCGCAGAAAAAAGAATCGGGATACAATCTGTTTGCAAAACAAATGTGAGAGACCGAGACCACCGTGACGAATCCGATGGAAAAAGATTGTCTCTCCTCATCGGCTCCCACTTTGAATTCCAAATAAACGTGGCAAAAACACCGTGAAATTTCTGCACATTCAAGCGAGCACAATGAATGGCCTGCATCACGTACCATAATTTTGCAATGAGAAAAATATTACATACTGTCGCTCTGGCAAATATGGACAGCTCACGCTGCTTCCAACGGGAAGCGCGTCTGTCCAGGTCGGCGGCGACTCCCGACCAAAAGGATTTGCTTTGCTTGTAACATTTTAGTGGCACACCGAAGTAAGTGCACGGCACACGGTCCCAACGCACCCCTTCAAACACCGAAGGGGTTGTGGCCCACTCTCCGTGCCAAAACCCACGGCACTTGCTCAAGTTTATGGCTGCCCCTGTAGCCTTACAGAAGTCTCTTGCCAACTTCACAGCCGCGCTAATACTTGGCTTATCGCTACAAAAAACCGCGACATCATCTGCATAGCTCATGACTTTTATCTCCTCATTTTCCATCCGGAATCCGTGACATTGATTACTGTTCTGAACACTCAAACAAAAAAGTTCCAAATAGAGGTTAAACAATAACGGCGACAAGGGACATCCTTGTCTTACGGATGTTCGCACACGTATCGGTTCAGTCAATTCCCTGTTCACAATGAGCCTAGTGGTACACTCTTGGTACGCCATTTTAACCCCGTCCAAAATACGCTCGCCCACATTCACGTGCTTTAAAACATCAAAAAGGACATCGTGCTTAACACGATCGAAAGCCTTATCTAGGTCCAGTTGAAGCATGGCAACTTGGCCCATGCCATCGTCACATGCCTCCAAAACAGTTCGGGCAATGTGCACATTCGTCAAAATAGATCGACCCTGTATTCCACAGGTCTGATGATCTCCAATGAGCTGGCAGGTAACACTCTGGAACCTCCTCGCTAGGATTTTAGCAAAAATCTTGTAATCTACATTACACAGAGTTATCGGGCGGAAACCAGTGACTTGACGTAGTTTCGCAACGTCATCGCTTTTGGGAATTAACACAGTGTATGTACGTGAAAAAGACGGCGGCAGCACTTTCCTTTCGTATGCTTTACAAATAACTTCTAAAAAAAGTGGAGCGATTACGCTCTTGTATTTCTTATAAAATTCGGCGCATAGCCCGTCCGGTCCTGGCGTTTTCGAGCTCGGCAAATCGTCTATTGCTCTCTCGACCTCTTGAAGAGTGATCGGCTCTGTGAGATTTTCCTTCTCCTCTTCCGTTAGTTGCGGCAGGGACTCTAGAAGTTTTCCACACATTGGGTCCTGCCTTCCTTTAACTTCGGTTTCAAAAACTTGCCTATAGTGTGCGACAAAAGCCTGCTCAATACTACTTGGGCTGGTGTTAATCACCCCGTTGTACTCGATTCCGCCAATTTCGTTGCGAAGCGCAAACCTTTCCTCATCCGCCAAAGACCGTTTAGTAGGCTGTTCTCCCATCAAGTACTTCTCTGATCGAGCCCGAACAATGGCTCCGCGGTAAAGCTCTTGATGAAAATGCGCCAGGCGTTGCTTAACCGTTTCCAAATCTTTAAGAGCTGTGCCGGGTCGCTCACACTCAGCTCTTGACAGAGCTCGCAAATCTTCGATTAAGCCACGTTCGTCGCAACGCGCCTCGTACGCTAAAATTGACGACCTTTCGATAGCAAGCATCTTCACTTCCTGTTTGATGAGCTCCCATGTCTCGAATATATCGTCCCTTGCGGTTTGAAAAAACGTTTTGAAGACGTTATCTACCGCTGCAAGAAAACTTTCATCGTCAAGCAGTTTTGTGTTAAGCATCCACAGCTTCCAGTTAAACTTGGCCTTCGGCGGCGCTTTTTCGCCGATCGTTGTCGAAATCATGCAATGATCCGAAAAAAACACTGGTGTGACGCGATACTTTCTTAACATTGCTGCTGCGGAGGCCGATACGTATACTCTATCGAGGCGCGCATGAGACGACGCTTGGAAATGGGTGAAACGAATCTCGCTCGTTTCGTTCATCACCGTTCCGGCGTCAACCAAGTCAAAGTCTTCGACCAGTTCGCTTAAAACTTGCGCACTCTTGTCGCTGCTCCGCCTCAGGGGCGTTCTGTCTGCTGCCCTTACAACGCAATTAAAATCGCCCATCAACACACTCGTTTTATCACATTCTAGAAAACGGCGTAAGCCAATAAAAAAGGAAACACGGTCTTTAACCGTACTAGGCGCATACACACAAACAATTCGCCACTGAAAAGACGCCAAAGAAAAATCGCACATGATGAACCGCCCTTCCGTGTCGGTGGTTACAGCTAACTCCGACAAGGGCAGAGACTTTTTAAGAAAAAGAAAACATCCGGCAGAGAAACCAACCGCGTGGGTGACACAAACTTCGTACGACTGCAGAAAAGGCCTAAGCGCACTAGCAACCTGTTCCTCCTCAGCCATTTTAGTCTCTTGCACCGCTAAGAAATCGGGTTTCTCTTTAAGCAGCAAACGCTGCAATTGGTATTGTTTTTTCCTGGCGCTCAAACCTCGAACATTTAGCGATGCGACCGTTATTGCTGGTTGGAACGTACAAATCATGTGCTTTGCTGTAGCACTTGCCTTGGCTTTCGGACGTCAGTCTTTGTAACCAGGCGTTAGCCGCCTTACTTGCTGTTGAGTCGCCTCCGGTCATCTGGGGTTAAGGTGGGCGTGGGCTGGAAACGCCCCTTCTTTGTCCTCTCCATCCAAGGGTTGGGCCTGGGTGTCATGCCCGGCGTCGATGGAGGGTTCTCGTCGAGACCACGCTTGATGGACTCGGTGGTTTCGTCCATAGTGTCGTGACCTTCGGAAGGCGCCTTCTCGAAAGTCGGGGGGAGGCCTCGCGCGGGGCTACGGTCTTCCCCATTGGCGTCGCCATGGGAGGGGGTGCCGCGCTGCCTGGTTCAGGAAAGCCACCAGCCACCTCCTTCTTGTCCTTTACAGGCGAGACTTCAGTCGAGCCGTCCGCTCCAACAGGATGGCTGCAGGGCTCACCAGACGGTGAAGCTTCGTCTTGTTGTCCCTGAGCGGAACGCTCAGCCTCGTCGACATCCATGGTTAGGGGCGAAAGGTCTTCCGCCGCCGCTCCACCAGTTACTCGGGCGTAGGTCTTTACGCACTCCTCCTTCTCGTGGCCGAAACGTGAGCACACCGAGCACTTAGGCACGCGGCAGTCGCGCCTGATGTGCCCGGCACGCTTACAGCGCAGGCAGACCGGCGCCCTCCCCGGGATTACGATAAGGACGTTCGCCCCCTGAAGCCGCAGCTGATGAGGCATTCCGTCGGGCGTGACGCCGCTCTTCAGCGTCATGCGCGCCACCCGGGTAGTCGACTCGATGCCTTCGAATCCCTCGACGCGCCATTTCTCACGTGCGACTTCTATAACCTTGCCGTAGGGTTCCAAAAACTTGCTCACCGCGTCGTCGGTCACATGATACGGGACCCAATGGAGGCGTAGACGAACTTCTGTGCTGCTGGGGTCGATGACAACACACCTCAGGTCCTTCACCTTCAACTCTTTGCAGTCGATGAGCCGCTTCTTGGCTTCCGGCGTTCGCAGCGTGGCTAACCAGGCATGGTTCATCTGGAAAGCACCGAGCGCCACAATCTCGGACAGGACGGCGCACCGCTTCAATTCTTGCCGGAAATCTTCAATACGATAGGGGCGGCCTCTCAAATCGCAGTGCAAAAGTACTGAATTTAAAATAGTTGCACCCATTGGGATGGGAGGCAACACCACCTTGTAGTCGTCGGCAGACAATGACGCAGCAAAAGTACCGCGGCCAACTGCGGCCGTTGTCGCAGCTCCGTTGGAGCCAGCCATCCTGCGACCGTTCTCGGCGAGTGCCAGAAGCAGAATCCTGCGCCACTCTGCTGTGATTTTGGGTGTAAATAAACTTGAAATATTGTTTATAATATCTTTTTATGCATGTATCCGCATTCTCGAGAGTATCCTCACTCTCGAGAATGCGGATACATGCATAAAAAGATATTATAAACAATATTTCAAGTTAATTGAAGAAATATTAATAATCGCGATAACTGGTGCTCATTTAAAAACCTCGAACATCGGCAAAAACATTCGCCGTAGCAGAGCGTGGTTTCGATCCACGGACCTCTGGGTTATGGGCCCAGCACGGTTCCACTGCGCCACTCTGCTGTGATCTGAATGTAAGCAGAGGATACTCTCGAGAATGCGGATACATGGATAAAAAGATAATATAAATAATATTTCAAGTTAATTGAAAACATATTAATAATCGCGATAACTGGTGCTCATTTAAAAACCTCGAACATCGGCAAAAACATTCGCCGTAGCAGAGCGTGGTTTCGATCCAATGACCTCTGGGTTATGGGCCCAGCACGCTTCCACTGCTTTTTTTTTTTCTTATTGCCGTTTCTTACAAGTCAATATATACAAGTCTGAGGACAAAAACAGCAAAATTAGCAGTGCTAAAAACTACCAGCCGGCCTTTGAGCTAGTAGTATAAGTTAAAATCTTTTTAAATTCCTCACTGCTTCCAGTTGTTGAATCCACTCTGGCACGCAGCTCTGAGCCTTATACACTTCAACAATCGAGGCAATACTCTCGCTGAAATATTCCCGAGCCTCGCGCGCGTCAATGTCGGCATGGCGCGTAGCCATCCGTGACCTCCAAATACTATGCAGGCCCAGTAACATTATCATGTCGAAGGGCATGCCGTCCTTCTTTTCAACGGGTAGGTATCTAATACCATGCATGTCTAACGGAAAATCTTTTTTGAGGGTGCGTTGGAGGACGTCCCAGAAAAAGACACCATCCCAGCACTCCAGAAATACATGCTCAATTGTCTCGGGCTTTTGACACAAAAAAACAGTGGTCGCCCCATGGGACGAACATTCCCTTTTCTGTCATCAAAGTCTTTACAGTTAAGGTGCCGGTGTGTAATTTGAAAGAGAATGATTTCACCCCAGGCGGAAAGAGCATTCTCTTAACGCGCTTTAAGATATCTTGTCCTGGGCCTGCACAATTCAAGGCTCTATACAAAGGTACGGGAAAAACAACGTCAGAAAGATCCCTATACAACTTTTTTCTGAATAATTCGCTCAAATATTCAAAAGAAAACCTGACTGCCAAAAAATTACATGACGCGACAACTTCCTTGAGATATCCGTGGATGCCGCCTTGCACACATGCCGAAGAAACAATAAACTCAGGCAGAGTTCTACACAGTCTCACCTGGTAGACGGTTCGTAAAAACGGGTCACTAACATCCCGAAGATAAATAAAACGATTCACAACTTGGCGCAGAAATAAATGTGACAATCCTAGCCCGCCCTCGCGGACGCGCCGGAAAAGGTTTATACAACTCGTCCGTTCCCATGACGAGCCCCAAATAAAAACAGCGAAAACGCGGTGCAATTTTTGAACATTAACACGCGAGCATTAACGCTTGTAGCACGTACCACAGTTTGCTAGCAAGGAACAAATTGCAAACTGTCGCACGGGCAAAAAAAGACAGTTCCCAACCTTTCCAGTTTTCCGCTTTCTCGCGGAGTTCTAGTGCCTTCCTGCGCCAATAGGGCTCACTGTCACGGTAGTTCTCGAGAGGTACGCCCAAATATTTTACAGGGGTGGTTGACCACTTTATATTAAAAAAAAAAAACCACTAGAAGTGGAGCACCAATGGCCATGCCAAAAACCTAAACACTTATCCCAGTTTACAGCGCTTCCACTGGCAGCACAAAAACGTTTCACTATGCTCACAACTTCAAATATGTTTTCTTGATTTGCGCAAAACAGAGCGAAATCATCAGCATAAGCTAAAATACGTACTTCGGATGCAAAAAGGTTAAACCCCCTGATACTGTTCCTTCTTATGATGCTCAGACAAAATGATTCTATTTAATTCAAAAAAGAAGGGGTGAAAGAGGAGATCCTTGGCGTACGGAACGCTCTACCTTGATGCGCTTCCCAACCGACTTATTCACTATAAGACTGGTCGTACAACCGCTGTACGCCATCCGGACACCTTCGCGTAAAACTGAACCGACATTTACATGGTCTAAGACAGATAAAAAAAAATTTCATGCGGTACACGGTCGAAGGCCTTTTCGAGGTCAATTTGTAGCATAGCTACCCCACTATTCACAACATCACAAAACACCAGCACGCTCCGAGCTTTTTGAATGTTTGTAAAAATAGTTCTGCCCTTTATCCCGCAAGTCTGGTGGGGACCGACTAGTTCTGTTATTACCGATTGTAATCGTCTGGCCAATATTTTCATTAGTACTTTATAGTCGACGTTAGTTAAGCTTATGGGGCGATAAGCTGTGACCTGTCTTAGTTTGATTTCGTCCTCCGTTTTTGGGATTAACACAGTGTGCGACGACAAAAACGTTGGTGGAAGGACATTCAGCTCAAAAGCTTCGTTGAAAACAATAGATAAGATGGGCGAAATTTCATGTTTAAACGACTTATAAAAAGCTGCACTTAGTCCATCAGAACCTGGGGACTTCCCCGGGTTTAGGGCCTCGATTGCTATTTTAACTTCCTCGTGTGTAATGGGTTCCTCCAACACTTCCTTTGTTCTGTCGTCAAGGCGGGGCATAGAAGACAAAAACTCTTTTTTAAAACGGTCCGTTTGGACGGAGGTATGAGCAAACAACGTGCTGTAATAGTCGTAAAAGGCGCGTTCTCTCTCTTCTTTTTCCCTAGTAACCACACCACCATATTCTATTTCTGCTATCTCAATGCGACGCGCGTTTCTTTTTTCGAGGCCTAGGGCGCGCTTAGTGGGCGTCTCCCCAGCTATCAGCCTACCAGCCCGCGCTCTCACCAACGCTCCGCGATAACGTTCTCTATCAATTAGTTCAAGTTTTGCCTTCAAAGTACAGATGTCATCTTTAAATGCACCCGGCATTCTGCACTTTTCTTTTATCAGCGTTTGCAAGTTGTAACGCAGTAACGTTTCATTTCTTTTTTCTTCATTCTGAATTGCGCTCGCTCTTTCTAAAGCTTTTATCTTTATTTCCTGCTTAAAAACTTCCCATTTCGCCCCATACTCTAATTTTTGCCCATTTTCTACTTTTTCTATAGAAGCCTGTAATTGGGCTCTAAAAAGGTCGTCCTCTAAGAGTTTGGAGTTGAGTTTCCATAGCTCCCAGCTAAACGAATTTTTCTTTTCTTTGTTACCTTTAATGCAAGCAGATACCAGACAGTGATCACTGAAAGACACTGAGCGTACACTGTACTCGTAACACAAAGGAAGCAGCTCCAACGAAACATACAATCTCTCCAAGCGGGCGTGACTTGCCCCTTGAAAGTGGGTAAACTGTACCTCCCGCCCATTTCTGAGGCATTCACCAACGTCGTCAAGGCCATGCTCATTAATTATGGAATTCAAACTCACGGTGCTCGCATCACTATAAGCAGTAGAACTGGTTTTGCCGTTCGAAGAACACAAACAATTAAAATCCCCCATGAAAATGAGAAGCCGCTCGCAGTTACAGTAATGCTGAATGCCATAAAAAAACTTGCGTCTTTCTTCAGTTCTAGTAGGAGCATACACGCAAATAATACGCCATTCTAAGGAAGAAAAACTAAAATCACATAATACAAATCGTCCCGACGCACACGTAGTCACGGACTGGACCGTAGCTCCTAAACTATTACGAATAAGCGGAAAACACCCCGCCGACGTCCCTACCGCATGGCTGACACAGATGTCATATCGCGCCGTAAAAGACCGTGCCATAATGTCCGTCTGCTCCACGCTCTCTACTTTAGTCTCCTGTACGGCGACAATGTCCAGGTCCTGCTCAGTCACGAGGCTGTAAAGCTGGTTCTGTCTACGCCTTGCTGAGAGCCCTCGTACGTTTAATGTCGCAAAACGTAATGGCCTTTCTAACGTCACCATCAACTAGTAGAGGCTGACCATACGGCGCTTACCCTTGTCAGCTAGCGTAGTGAAGCGCGTTCCAGTTCAGCAGGCGGTCACGGAGCATGCTTGTCGCCACATGTAGGCGACGACGAACGCGGTTTGCTGGGGACGCGTATCCCCCGCCCGCTGCCGGTCTTCCATTGCTTCTCAAGCTGACTGAGCCGCCTCTCCTGCGATGCCGCGCTGACCTCGTCATGGCGACGCTTCACCGCCGCAACGTCGAAGTCCATCTCCGAGGGAGGGCTGTCCTCACTTTGTGCAGGAACGGGGTCTACCACCTTGGCGGTGGTCCCGGTCGCCGACTCCGGTTGAGCGGCCGGAACAGAAGACACACTTTTCGGGAGCCCGTCGGGCTCACGTCCTTTCTTGGCAACAACGACGACTTCTTTCGTATCTTCGGCCTTGTCTTGCGTGGCCGCCGACGCCGCTGCTCGTTCTGCTTCTTCCTCGTCCATGAGGAGCTCGTTCTGGTCTCCTCCGTCGGTGCCTCGCCCAACTGCCCGAGCGTACGACCGAGTGCAGTCGGCCTGCTCTTGCCCGAAGGCGCGGCACTCGCTGCACCTAGGGGCTCGGCCGTCTTTCCGAATGTGCCCCGTGGTGCGGCACCTGAGGCAGATCGGAGGTCGGCCGGGAACTACCACTAGGACCGTGCCACCGCCGAGGCGCAGCTGGTGCGGGATGCGGTCGAGCGTGACACCCTCGCGCAGCTCCAGGCGGACGAGTCGGGTTGTCGACTCGGCGTGCTCGAAGTCCGGGACCCTCCACTTCTCGCTCGTCACTTCCTTCACGATGCCAAACTCCGCAAAAGCTCGTCGTATGGCGTCACTGGTAACGTCGAAAGACACCCAGTGTAGCTTTATGCGGAGCTCACGCCGTACTGGGTCGAAGACAAGGCATTTCTTCTCCTTGATGACGAGCTGCCCGGCTTCGAGAAGCTTCTTCTTTGCCTCGTCCGTCCGCAAGTTGAAGAGCCATAAGTGCGACATTTGGTACGCACCTATGGTTCCCACGTCCTGGATGACGCCGGCGTCCTTCAGCGGCTGCCGAAAATCCTCGATCCTGTAGGGTCGTCCGGCGATGTCACAGTGCAGAATAACTGCACGCTTCATCGCCTCTGCGGAGGGCGGCGAAGGCAAGACGATACGGTAGTCCTTGATAGCAGCGATATTGCCGATAGCCGAGTCACCGCGGCCCGCGGGGGCCGTTATCACAGCTCCGTGGGAGCTTGCCATTCTTGCGTCCGTACTCGACGAGTGCCGGAAAAAGAATGCGCCACTGCGCCACTCTGCTGTAATTTTGGGTGTAAGCAGAGGACACTTTCGAGAAGACTGCGGATACATGCATAAAAAGATATTATAAATAATATTTCAAGTTAATTAAAAAATTAAAAAAAGCATTAAGAATCGCGATAACTGGTGTCCATTTAAAAACCTCGAATATCGGCAAAAACATTCGCGTAGCAGAGCGTGGTTTCGGTCCACGGACCTCTGGGTTATGGGCCCAGCACGCTTCCACTGCGCCTTTCTTTTTTTTGCCAGCTTGGCTTTTTTATTTTAGTATAGGTGCTATTTACATTCTAAAAGGTCAGTGCTTTTGACACAACTTATAGCGACAATTATTTACATGACATATGAAACGAACTGCAGCTCAACCGATCAGCGTGGCGGCAGCCCTCTAGGGGTTGCTTGCGGTCTGCAATGTCCTTACTTCACTAGAGATTGGAATCTCTCCCAGTGCTCCGTTTCCTCAAAAGAGGTTCCTTTGATGATCGTTGACGTATACTTGAAACCATCTAGAAAGTGGCGTCACGCCGATTTTCCGCGCTCACGCACCAAAGTGTGATCGGTGCGCGAGTTCCATATCGCATGCAGACCGATCAGAGTGGGAAGTTCGTAACACCTGCTTTGTTGCTGATCAGGAGTGACAAGAAACTTCATGCTGTGCCATGTTGGGTACAGCTCAATCCTTAACGTTGCGCGTAGGTGCGCCCAAAAGAGTTCGGCATTAGAACAATACAAAAACGTGTGTTGCAACGTCTCCGGGACAGGACATATAGCACAGTTCACGCCCCAGGGCAAATAAAAACCCTTTTGTTCCTCCCATGTTTTAACCGCCAGGACTTCCGTGTGGAAGCGCACAAAAAAGTCCCTTGTGCCTGGGCGAACAGGGTAAACACTTAACCTTTTAAACACGTCCGATCTTTCGGCGTCGGGGAACATTTGGCGATACATTGGAGGCGGCATTACGAGGTCTAGGGTATCCCAATAAAGACGTGTCCTCTTTATTTTGTTTAGATATTCCCATGAGAAGCGTTCTTCGAAAAACCTGATCGCATCTCTGATCTCTTTGTAGTAGCGATGCGTCGAGCACTTCGGAGAAGCCATCTGTTTTTTCATCCAGGGAGCAAGGTAGTGTCCACCAAGCTCTCGGAACGCTGCCACCAGCGCGGGAGTTTTGTCTCGGTTTCGGAAAACAAGAAACCGCTGCACTTTTAGTTTTATTTCTAAGTTTACTAATCCGAGTCCTCCATTTTTCCTACTTATGAAAAGGTTGCTCCGGCGCATTCTTTCGAAACCAGAACCCCAGACAAACGTTGCACAGAATGTATGCACTTTCTGTACATCGAGCTACCTACACGGCACCGCTTGCGCTGAATACCAAACGGTTGAAAAAAACACTGCATTGCTGACATACGCTCTATTCAAAAGTGGTACGTACCTCCCCCACCATTCTGGAAGCTTCGCCCTCAACGTGTTCAAATGTATGCCATCTACGCATGTCCTGAGCTGCGTGCTGCCCAATCCGACCCCTAAGTAGTTGGAGATGTGTGTTGACCACGCTATACCCAAGAATAGTTCTGGATTGGATGGCCATGGTCCCAGCCAGGTCCCGACCGATTTTGTTGGGTTCATTTTCGCTCCTGAAACGTCACAAAACTGACTGACATGTTCTACTGCCTTCCTCACCTCCTCTTGCGATTGCCCAATCAGTGTCACATAATCTGCGTATGCCAACAGTTTAATTGACATTGAGCCCAGGCAAGCTCCCCTTATGCTGTGGTCATTTAAGATTGCTTTGCACAGCGGTTCAAGGTAAATGGAGAATAAAATAGGCGACATTGGGCAACCTTGCCGTACGGACGACTTAACGGGGATGCTACACGACCTGCGCCCGTTGACCAAGAGTCTTGTACTTATGTCCCTATAACATATTTTAAGAAAATTCACTAAAAACTCTCCCGTTCCGCATTGCTCTAGTAAGGAGAATAAAAAAGCACGATTCAATCTGTCGAATGCTTTTTTTAAGTCTATTTGTAGGACGGCCGTGGGGCGTTCCATGGCTTCCGCTGTTTCTGATAATCGCCAAGAGATCGAACCGTGTCGCCACCGTGCGGCCGAAATTGGAAACGCGCGAAAGCGGAAATACCGCCGTGCGTCGTCTGCTACGGGCGCACGCTCAGAAGCATGGATCTCGACGACGCAAGCCCGTTTCAGACTGAGCTTGACATTCCTTACTAAATGTTTTATGCTTTTGTTGCCGTTTCTTCTTACTAAAGGTTGTGTTGTATCGTTTCCCATGCGTAGAAATTCAGCAAAGCGATTATTATGAGGCTTCCATAATAATCGCTAGTCCCACGTATTTTTGTTATCTCGCACGAACCGCGGCTTTCATAAAGCATTGGATGTTGAGTGGGGCTGTGGTTCGATTAGAAAATTAACCCGACTGATCGCTATCCTTTAATAAACTAATCAATCAATAAATTCGTATGCTGATTTTTCGCCGGTCGCATTGCGTGAAAGACGTTAAAACTACATATTTTTTTACTGGTTTTACTGTGTCATAAATGGCATATTGCATTCCCATTCTAAACTTCACGTTGTGTGTCCTACATAATAATGAACACGGGAAGCCTTTTAAAATGAAGTATTTTTAAGTTATTATTTAAACAGTATAATCACCCTCGGTGAAATGACAAGCACGCTCAAGTGGTTTACCGTGCAAGCCTGTGTCACAAAAGAAATAGAGACGTCAAGAATATTAAAGCAGGCATTTTTTTACTTCTTGTTGACTTTCTCCAGCGCAAGACTAAAATTAACCGTAAAAAAAATTGCAATTGAAGCATTACTTGAATAATCTGAAAGTTAATCCATGAACTGCCCAATCTTGATATACGTTAGGTGAGGGCGGAGGCTGTTCGGAAAGTATCGTGAAGGTCGCTAGCCCTCATCAGTAAAATAGTATCACTGCGGCCGATGCTGTCTATGTCGTGGTGCGCGTCGTTTGTTGGGGTCGCAGAGTCTACTGTGTTTCAATACAAGATTATTTAGCCAGAAATTTACAGTATTAGCCTCTTGACATCCGCGGCCCTCACCAAGAAAATTTAAGCGGGTGAACTCACACTACCGAGAAAAGCATTTAATAACAGAAACATTGCTGCGTTGCTCGGTTACACTCGTTTTTCACAGTCACGGCAGATCTATTAGAACAATTTGTTTCACTTGTTTCCGTTATCCTGCCAACCGTGCAATTTGCTGATCTCTCCTCGTCGCAACGCAGTAGATTTGTTCCGACTCCAAAACACTTTACCACACTATGCCACAGTAAGAGGGCAGAGGAACTCAATAGCGTAGTAATTTCCAATACAGCGTTAACTTATTTTCATCCCAAATATTTATATTACTGAAAAAGCTACAAGTTTAAATAAAAGCATAGAAGCTGCGATTTCACAGCCCGCAGTACCAGTATTATGTTATCTAGGTTGGAATTTGTGGTTTTTTTCTTTTAATTCCCGCGTTGGTGAACCGATACATTCATTTTAAAAGAAACAAATATTTAACATAAATATTCCAGTTCAGCCGAAAGCAGGCATCAGTCGTGTTGATCCATGCTTTCCAACGTCTGCATAGAGCAGACGACGCTCCCACAGAAGCGATTATATAAATTTAGGCCGCACGCTGGCAACACCATTCGATCTTCACTGAAGCACCGAACAGTACCGCATTCTCTACCGCTAGAATAGTTTTCTCACCGATAGTATGTGACAAAGTAAACGCAAGAATCTACGCCGTCTCGCGCACGAACGTGGAAAGCCTATGGGGCGGTCGTTCTCCTATCCCCGCTTTGATGATGATGATAGCGCGACCGTAGCGCCACCTCTAGGTCGATCTCGAGGCCAATAACTCTCATTGTGTGCAAGTTTGCGAATATTTACCTGTTCTTGAAGCCATACGTTTGATGATTTCCAACCAGGGTTTGGTAAGCTGTTTCCAGGCGTTTTGCTAAAATTTTTGCCAGGATCTTATAATCTGTTGTTAACAGGCTTATCGGCCTAAAGTCTTCACTACTTGCAATGGAGCCCCTACACTTCCGTTTTGGAATTAGTACCGTCACTGCCTGTCTCATGGAAGGCGGAAGGAGCTTTCTTTTCTACACGTCTCCGTAAACTTGCGTTAAAATGGCGACTAGTTATTCTGAAAAGGTTTTGTAAAAAGCTGCGCCCAGACCGTCTACACCCGGCGATTTGTTCGGTGTTAGCTCCTTAATGGCTCTTCGTACTTCTGACTCGCTGATTGAGGAGTTTCAGCGAATATAGGGGGCGCTCCGATCGATCCAACATGGCGGACAAGAGGGGGATAGATTTGCGACGCCCGTAGACCGGTAGCGCATAAATAAAGCAAAGCTTGTCGTTCTCTGTTTGTTGCCGTGTGCGAGACGATCATCATTTCAACCAAGACCTACAGTGATGCTACAGATGAAGTGTTCAAGCCAGTCAAAGGCAAAAAATCTTGCCATAATCAAGATATGTGTGCAAGTGTTCGGCGTGAGCTCTCACGCTGGTGCAGCCGTCATCAAGTTCAACCGAATGTACGCGGGTCCAAAGAAAGGTACATATCAACAATGTTCGTGCGTTGAATCAATGACGCGTGCTTTATCGAAAACTAAACTTTTCGGTCTGCGGCTACAAACATTTTCGTTGACGTTGCTTAGATGATGTAACCATTCAGGCCTCGCATTAAAAGGTGTTGCGAACTCTTCGGTTGTTCTAGTTAATTGTGCTAAAAAGCGGTTGGATGGAAAGTATGACAACTACAGCATACAAGGGACGATTGAGGTCTTTATTCTGCGTTCTATGTATCGAAACATCGGTATCCTTGGTGTTATATTGCGATCAGCTGGTGGCCGATCGTCCTGTTTTTACGCATAATGTAAACAAGCCCCGGAAGCGCCAATCTCATCGATGTGCTTGTGCACCCCTACAAGCCTCGTTTTGGCTCTTGTGGAAAGCTTTATTGTAATATCAATAATCTCATCGGTCATTCGAGTTGTATGTGCCACGGTGATATCTGCTGTGTGTGATCTGCTGACAATTAAGTCTGTATTAAATGTGATGAGGAGAACGAAGGTAAAGCTTTTTTAACTGTTTTCTTTTTACGGAACCGGGCAAAGCTTCTAAAACAAGAACAAGAGCAACCTAAGCTGATATTTGAGTGTGCTCAAGAATGAATTGCAAAAGGTGCTTATGCTAAGTGGTAGATGTATGCAGTTGATTTTCAGTTTGCTTCTGCATTGTAAATTGGGAGATATGTATCAGCAGAAGACATGTGTCCTTTTCAAAATGTCTTTTATTAAGGCAAATAAGTTTTCATACACAACCGAAGAGTTCGCAACACCATTTAATTCAAGGCCTGAATGGTTACATCATCTAAGCAACGTCAACGAAAATGTTTGTAGCCGCAGACCGATAAATTTAGGTTCAGATAAGTATGCGTCATAGTTTCAGCCTCAAACACGCAACATTGTCGATATGTACCTTTCTTGGTGACAACTGCACCAACGTAAGAGAGCCCACGTCGTCGAACACTTGCACACATATCTTGACTATGGTATGGCAAGATTTCTTGCTTGAAGTGAAGATCATCTCGCTACGACTAGCTACGACCACCCACCGCAGCGATGCAGGCATCGAAGGGGCGCAACGCAGTCGGTCGCCGTCACCCGACGCTGCTCATTTGGCATTCACGGCTTACCGCTCAGGTGCTTCGTTTGTACTCGGCACCGAGTGTTATCTTCTGTGCTTGTGTTTGCTCAGTGGCTGGATATGGGCCTCAAGAGCAGTTCTTCAGGCTCAATAGCGTTCGCCGAAGAACTTCTGAAGAAAATGCCTCCCAAGACGCAACGCACCAGCATGGTGGACTATGCACTGGGCGCGGAAATCGGGCCCTGCGAATTATACACCAAATGCAAACAATCTAAACAAAACAAAAACATTTTTAGGCTCAAATTGGCTTCTCCAGACTATACATTTGGACACTGGTGCCTGTTATTATGCATTGCATATTCACTGCTGTTTGTTGTGGCTTGGGAGTGCCTTCCTGAAATGATGCAGAGGGGTCCACTGAACCTTGAAATAAAGATATTTAAACACATCTAGATGCAATGTCCCTTGAAGCCAGATAGTCAGGAAAAACGTTTTGCCATTACCTAGTTTGCCAACAGCACACCAATGGTCACGATCAAAACTCACCGAGTCAATGGGCAGTTTTCCACCACAATATTTATTGCCGTGTAATCACCAATTCGATCCATTAAAAGTCTTGAGCCTGTAGCCTATAGCACATCCAATCTGGATCTGCAAAGCTTATGCCGTAGACATGCATCATCACATCAGCATGTTTCTTATCAGTCTTAAACATAAAACGCTAGTTATGCAACGACATTCCCATATCATCACATTTTTAGCAAATTGAATGGTCCCACCTGTCACACTGTTAGCTTTGGAAGTACACCAATTCACAATACCACCAGTGGCATACATCGTGCCAAGCATTAGTGCCGCATGTGGCACAAAAATGTCCTAACTAGGGAAGCAAACTTAATCGATCGTGTTGATGAAAGCACTTAAGTACGGGCGAAATTATCAAGGGTGACTCGAAAGGGAAGTTTTCTCGCTGAACGAATATGACTTTTTATTGGGCGTTCCGCAATGTAAGGCCGAAGACATTCACACAGTGATCGGTACAGAAGCATTTTCAATCGGTCGTGCGTGCTAAAAACAACAAAAACACAGGTGGATTAGAAACGCGATAGGTTCGCCTTTGCACAGAGTACTTACACTCAAAATCGTGTCAACATAAAGCGACTATGGCCCACCTTGCTAGCAGCAATCTTAAAATTTATCCGCGTAGTCGTCGCAAACGTGCACCAACCGAAAGCGTTGCTGCAAGCCCCTCCGCCGTCACCTTTGAGTCACTGTTGAGTCTGAAGAACTCTGCTCCATGAGGTCCATATCCAGCCACTGAGCACATACACAAGCACAGGGAATAATACTCGGTTCCAAGAACAAGCGAAGAACCCGGGGCGGAAAGCCCTGAATGCCAAACCGGCCAAACGACCGGCGACGGCGACTGACTGCGTAGTACACAGGTTGCACTCCTTCGACGCCTGCATCGCTGCAGCGGGTGGTCGTAGCTAGTCGTAGCAGTTCGTGTCATCTCTGTTGCTCATACCGGAACACTAGAGCCGCGTAATAATCTTGCTGCCGAAGTTTATAAGCCTACGTTCGCGGCCAACGCACTTTCACAAAGCCAACGCCCAGCGAACCTATCCCCCTCGTTCTCTTTCGGCGACCGGCCGCCAGGGCAGTGACACCGTCGCTGAAACTCCTCAATAGGCCTGTTTAGGAATTCAGTAGTTGTCTCTGGTACCTGTGGCATGATATCCAGCACTCGTTTCATTGCTTGCCCGTTGAGGTTCCTCTGTTTACCAAAAATGCTGCTGAAAAAAGTGACCAGCTCTCGTTCTATTTTTCCGGGTCGGAGATGATGTTCCCTTTACTTTGAAGCTGATTAATTTGGTTGCGGCTGGCGCGTTCGCGCTCACGCGTTTTAAAGATTTTCGTAGGGTCTTCAGAACGCCCTAGCGTCCGTAATCGTGATCTGACCATTGATCCGCGATACTCCTCCTCTAGTATTCCGAGCAGTTGGGATTTACATTCTCGAATATCAGCTGTAAACACACCGGGCATCCTATTTTCTTCTCGAATTAGAGTTTGCAGCGCCTTCGTCACGTCCCTCTTAACGGCCTTCCTTTCCCGAGACTTTTCTTGGCAAAAGGCTATAATGCACATTTTTATCTCTTCTTTCAGCAGCTCCCAGTGTACGGCAGTTACGTTGTTTCCCTCCACTTTATCTATGATAAGTTTTATAACTGCGCGCTGCAGCCCCTCCTCCTCGAGAGCATTTTCGTTTAGCTTCCAACTTTTTCAGCATGAGTCGCGATTTGGCTTTTCTTTTACCTTTCTTATCTGTGCCGCAATTATGGCATGATCGGAGAAAGCTAAAGGCTTAACCTGATAGCTGTCCGTATCTACTGCTAAGCGACTCGAAGCATATATTCGGTCCAGGCGCGAGTGACAATCGCCTTGCCAATGTGTGTAGCCGGTAGCAGGTGCTTCTACAAATTCCGTTACGTCTTGTAAATCAAAGCCTCGGATCAGCTTCTTTAGTTCCGTCAGACTCGAATCCTGTCGGAGTCCCTTCGAGGAGTCGTTTGCTCGAGTGACGCAGTTGAAATCTCCTCCGAGTATAGTCTGCGCCGGGGTGTTCATGTATTGTCTGAGCTGATTGAAAAATAGTTTCCTTTCTACTGCGAGATTCGGCGCATGCACAGAAATTAATTGTAATATTTCATTATTGTAAACCCCATCAACCGCGCAAATTCTTCCACTCTGATCTGTCTCCCAATCCGGAAAGAGCACAATGCCGCTTCGCTTGCGAATTAGTATCGCCGTTCCTGCACTATGCGAAATTGCATGGGCATAACGAAATTCAAAGTGGTTTTCGAAGAATAGAACAGCCTGCTTTACATGTTCGGTGGTTAACTTAGTTTCTTGTAGCAAGGCCACCTGAACTCTTTCCGCTAAAAGCGTGTTGAGTAGCCATTGCTTCCTTTTTTGGGCTATCAAGCTAACGCAATTAAGCGTAATTATTTTTAAATTGAATTTTGCAAACTTTTAGTGCCTCCTTGGCCGCTCTTCTAACGTGTGGCATTACACCCAACCAACCACCACGCCCCTATAACATGCAGCAGAGGGCAAATAAAGCGAACATATACAGAGTCTTTCTGCCGGCGGGCGTCCGGCAGGATCCGAGGATTGGGGTTGTATCGAAAACGTCTCTGGCTTGGCTGCTTCATCTTGAGGCGCTGTTCGCGCAGCCCTTGGCCTTCCTTCTCTGTGCTGGCCAAACCTCTTTTTCCGATGGCTCCAAGTTGGCATGGTCCTTATCGTCCGGCGTAGCTTGCATCTCCACCTCGGTGCCCCCGTAGTCGCCGTTGGGCTCACTCACCTGACGTGGTGACGCAGCCTTGACGGAAGCGCTGACTTCCGTCATGCCGCCGTTTACGTCTGCCTTTGAGGTAGCCGATAACAGTGGGTAGTCTTGGAGCGTGGGGGGCGTGGCAGGCGCGGTATCTTCAGTGGCAGCCCTGTTGAAGGCGTTTGGCTCGGTGAAGTTACCCCTAGCCGTCGGTGTGCCACCAGCGGTAATTTCCACTTCTTCCTCGTCCATAAGATGCTCGGACTCGTCGATGCCGCCCGTGCCGTCTGCGACCATTGCATAGGTCCTGACGCAGTCGTCCTTTTCATGGCCAAAGCGTCGACACAGGTCGCATCGTGGCGTCTTACACTCACGTCGGACGTGTCCAGCCCTTCGACATCGCAGACACATTGGGGCGCGCCCGGGCGCAACCACGAGCACCGAGCCATGTGGAAGACGTAGCTGGTGTGGGAGCCTATCCAAAGTGACGCCTTCTTTGAGCTTGAGGCTTACCACTCTGGTAGTTGATTCAACTCCCTGAAATCCCTCTTCCTGCCAGCCTTCTTGAGTGACGCCCTCGACCCTGCCATATTGCTTGAGAGCTCTGCGGATGGTGTCGTCCGGGACGTCGCACGGCACCCAGTGCAGTTTTAACCGCGCCTCGGCCTTGTTAGGGTCTAGCACCAGACAGCGCTTACCCTCGACTCGTAGTTCTTGTGCGTCGTGCATCTTCTGCTTTAAAGCCAGCGACTGGAAGGTAGCAATCCAGACGTGGTTCATTTGGTAAGAGCCTAATGCCTTGAGGTCTTGAAGGACTCCGATGCTCTGGAGCCCAGACTTGAAGTCAACAATCTTGTATGGCCTTCCCGAGACATCACAGTGCAAAAAAACAGTGGTGCGCACGATGGTACCTGTTGGCAGGGGTGGCAGAATAATACGGTAGTCCTGGGGAATATCAGACGTAGCAAAACCACGGCCCAAAAGGGCCGTTGTCACAGCTCCGCTGGAGCCAGCCATCCGTGCGTCCGAGCGTGGCGAGCACCGGAAGCCGAATGCACGCTTCCACAGCGCCACTCTGCTGTGATTTTGGGTGTAAGCAGAGGACACTCTCGAGAAGACAGCGGATACATGCATAAAAAGATATTATAAATAATAATTCAAGTTAATTAAAAAAAAATAATAATAATCACGATGACCATTGTTCATTTAAAAACCTCGAACATCGGCAAAAACATTCGCCGTAGCAGAGCGTGGTTTCGATCCACGGACCTCTGGGTTATGGGCCCAGCACGCTTCCACTGCGCCACTCTGCTTTTTTTTTTTTTTTATTGCCAGGTATACATGGTATTATACAGATACGTTGTTCACAAACACGTCAGCGAAACTTTGGTGAGTGTGGAGTGCTTATACAGATTTTATTGTAGCGGGGTTGTCTAGGACTGGAAATTAATCTGGGCCGTCTCCTGACACGCGAAACACTTCCCTAATTTTCTGGATACTCTCAGTAAAATACTGGCACAGAGGTCGCGCGTCAACGTCCGCGTGCCGCACTGCCATGCGGCTCCTCCAGATGCTGTGGAGACGTAAGACCATGATTAAATCATATGGCACAGACTCTGTGATATCAACTGGCAGAAACCGTATCCCATGCCCATTCAACGGGAGATATTTTTTCAACGTTCGCTGAAGGACGTCCCAGTGAAACACTGCATCCCAGCAGTTTAAAAACACATGCTCGATTGCTTCGGGTTGCTTACACAAAAGCAATTCACAGACCAGGGAACGTACACACCTTTCTCATGTAACCATGTTTTAACCGGCAGTGTCCCAGTATGTAATTTAAAGAAAAACGTTTTCATATTAGCGGGCACCAGCATTTTTTTAACCCAACAGAGTACATCCTGCCCAGGGAGAGTGCTATAAAACATTCGATAAATGGGAGGTGAAAAATACATTTCTATTAAATCTTTCGTTAGGCGTTTTCGTGACACATTGCATAAATATTCCAACGAAAAGCGAACAACTAAAAATCTGTAAGCGCCAACTACTTCTCTTAAATAGGGACTTAGTGCTCCAGACCTTCCGTCACAGGACGAAACAATAAAATCAGGTAAGGCGTCACACAAATGTACCTGAAAAACAGTACGCAAAAAGGAACTGGTTTGATCACGCAGGAAGATAAAACGGTTAACAACTTGTCGAATAATGAGATGGGCCAAAGAGAGGCCACCAGATCGGACACGTCGAAATAGGTTCGCTCGGCTGGTACGTTCCCAAGAGGAGGCCCAAATGAATACCGCGAAAACACGATGCAACCTTTGAATGGAAATACGAGAACAGTGCAGTACTTGAAGTAGGTACCATACCTTTGCAACAAAAAATAGGTTACACACCGTGGCGCGTGCGAACATTGACATATGACGGTAGCCGCTCTCCGTTGCTTTATCATGTAGCTTATCAGTTTCTTCGCGCCAGAAATGGGCATTATCACGGTAATACTCTAGTGGGATGCCTAGATAACGGGTTGGTAAGGCTTTCCATTCGATATTACCGTACACTCTCGGCTTGGATGGCCACTCGCCACGCCAGAAACCCAAACACTTTGACCAATTCACTGAACACCCAGTTTGCAGACAGAAGGTCTTTGTGATTTCGATTACTTTTTTAACACTCTCTCTATCGGTGCAAAATATCGCAATATCATCCGCGTAAGCCAGTATTCGGACCTCACACGTCTTTAGAGTAAAACCGCGAACATTCTGCTCATGAATAATGCACAAACAAAAGGGTTCTATATACAAAGCAAACAATAGTGGTGATAGCGGGCATCCCTGCCTTACGGAAGATTTGACAGGGATGCGTTCGCTTACACGCTTATTGACAATCAAGCTCGTTATACAGTTTCGGTACGCCATCCGCACTCCTTCTAAAATTACAGACCCTACCCCTATATGTTCCAAGACACTAAAGAGTACATCATGAGACACGCGGTCGAAGGCTTTTTCTAAGTCTAACTGTAACATCGCTACCTTCATTATCTCTGAGTCGCAGCACTCCAAAATACTCCGAGCGACATGAATGTTAGTTAAAATACTTCGACCCCGTATGCCGTACGTCTGGTGCGGCCCCGCCACGTTCGTGATCACGCATTGCAATCGTCTAGCGAGGACTTTCATTAGTATTTTGTAGTCTATGTTAGTAAGCGTTATAGGACGATAAGATTTTACACTACGAAGTTTAGCGGGGTCGTCACACTTAGGGATCAATACCGTATGCGTACGCAGAAACGATGGCGGTAAGAATTTTTGGTCATACGCTTCAGTAAAAACATCTAACAAAATAACTGCAACCTCATGCTTAAACGTCTTATAGAAAAGTGCGGTCAACCTATCTGGGCCTGGCGATTTCCCAGGTTTCAAATCTTCTATCGCAGTTGTTATCTCCGACAGGCTTATCGGTTCTTCAAGGAAACCTTTTAAATTACTATCTATTGTCGGCAGTAAAGACAAGAACTCGCTTTCAAACACCGCCTTTTGTGAGGAATGACGACTGAAAAGATCAGTGTAGTGTTCTACGAAAGCTTTTTCTATGAAATTTTGCTCGTCAGACAGAACGCCATGGTGTTCGATTTCCACTATTTCATTGCCGCGCGCGTATTTCTTTTCCACGGCAACCATCCTTTTTGTGGGCGCTTCTCCTACCAAGAATCTTTCGGAACAGGCTTGTATAGCGGCTCCCCTATATCTTTCCTGATCTATGATCTCGAGCTGGGCTTTTAGGTTATTAATATCATCCATAAAAAGGCCGGGAGTTCGGCATTCTTCTCGTAAAAGCTTCTTCAGGTTTTCACGCAACATATCTTCGTTTTTCTTTTCTTGGAACTTCAAGAAACACGCCTTCTTAATTGCGCTGATTTTTACCTTCTGCTTGAAGGTCTCCCACTTCTCGATGACACACCCTCCCTTCAGCTCTACTTCATGCCATTTATCCTTGACTAAGTTCCTAAAAGACTCATCTCGCATCAGCTTCGCGTTAAGTTTCCACTGTTCCCACGAAAAAGGTGGCCCGTTTTTCTTGACACCTAATTGAACTCTAACAAGGCAGTGATCGCTAAAGGAGACGTAGTCGACCGAGTAACGACCACTAAGAGGAACCAAATCCGACGAAATGTATATTCTGTCCAACCTGGCGTGACTGGTACCTTGGAAGTGGGTGTACACCTGACCTTTTGCACGAGGCACCCAACACGCAATATCTTCCAACTCACAGTGCCCAATAAGGTTATTTAAAGCCATAACACTGGCGTCTCTGTAGCGCCCTCCATTGGAGCGGTCCTCACTTTTGCAAACACAATTAAAGTCTCCTAGAAATATAATAAGCAGATCGCACTGGCAGAACCCATAAATATTTTCAAAAAACATTCTGCGCTCATCGGGCTTATTGGGAGCATAAACACAAATTATCCGCCACTCAAGACTGTAAGCGGTGAAATCACACATAGCAAACCGCCCGGACGGGCATGTCGTAACAGTGTGGACGACAGCACCAACAGCTTTCTTAACGAACAAGCAGCAACCTGCCGACAAACCAACAGCGTGGCTCACGCAGACTTCATAGCGCGACAGAAACAACCGCAACATACTGTCGGTTTGACCCTCACTCTCTACTTTGGTCTCTTGAATGGCCACGATATCTAACTCATGCTCAGTAAACAGTCGGTAGAGCTGCTGTTGCCTACGCCTAGCTGCGAGTCCCCGCACGTTCAGCGTAGCGACACGTAATGAACCTTCAAGAGACACTGCGCCACTCTGCTTTTTATTTTTTATTTCAATATACAGGCATGTAGCACATACACTGGTCCGTGGTTTAAAAAGGCAACACCCAAGTCTTCTGGGCGTCCCTTACAGCCACTTTGCTGCAAGTAGCTGATCAAAAACACTTGCCCATTTGGGCATCTCTGGAAGTGTCTCGATGACGGATTTCAGAGTAGAAATACACTCTAAAAATACAATGTGCGTATGCAGGAGCGTGACGTCTGCGTGCCTTACACTCAATCTAGATCGCCAGAGGCTATAAAGACCAAGAACTACAAACGTATCAATGGGCATAGTTTCATTTTTCTTAAGAGGGAGATAACGGATAGTATGTGGGTTCATGTATAATTCTGTTTTTATTGTTTTTTTGAGGACGGTCCCAAAAGAAAATGACGTCCCAACAGTCAATGAAATAATGATTAATGGTTTCGGGGGCCTTACATAAGTTGCAGTTTATACTCGAGGGTACATATATTCCTTTATCTTGAAGTCAGGGCTTAACTGGCAGCGTTGCAGTATGTAGTTTGAAAAAGAAAGTTTTTACTCGTGGCGCTATTATCATTTGTTTTACCCTCTGTAGACAGTCCTGCCCAGGTCCGTGAGCAAATAAAGGCCGATAGAGCGTAATGGGGAAAAGCATGTCCCTCAAGTCCCGCACAAGCCTCTTCCTGGAAACGGAACTCAAATGCTCGATCGAGAACCTTGCATTCAAAAATAAAAAGGAATCAGCCACCTCCTTAAGAAAGCCAACTAAACGTGGTGACTCCGAAGAATAAGATGACACGACGAACGTTGGCACAAAAAAGGCCAGCTTACACTGAAGAACTGTCCTCAGAAAAGGGTTCTCCTGGTCCCGTAAAAACAAAAGAACGCGAAGCAATTTGTGAAATAAACAAGTGTGTTAACCCTACTCCGCCTAACTTGACACCTCTAAAAAGGTTGTCCAGTCTCATAGGCTCTGACCCTGAGCTCCAAATAAATAAAGAAAAAATGCGGTGAAAGGCTTGAATATTCACACGCGCACACTGCAACACTTGCAATACGTAACACAGTTTCGACACTGCGCCACTCTGCTGTGATTTTGGGTGTAAGCAGAGGACACTCTCGAGAAGACTGCGGATACATGCATAAAAAGATATTATAAATAATATTTCAAGTTAATTTAAAAAAATTAATAATCACGATAACCGGTGTTCATTTAAAAACCTCGGACATCGGCAAAAACATTCGCCGTAGCAGAGCGTGGTTTCGATCCACGGACCTCTGGGTTATGGGCCCAGCACGCTTCCACTGCGCCACTCTGCTGTAATTTTGGGTGTAAGCAGAGGATACTCTCGAGAAGAATGTGGATATATGCATAAAAGATATTATAAATAATATTTCAAGTTAATTATAAAATATTAATGATCGCGATAACTGGTGTTCATTTAAAAACCTCGAACATCGACAAAAACATTCGCCGTAGCAGAGCGTGGTTTCGATCCATGGACCTCTGGGTTATGGGGCCAGCACACTTCCACTGCGCCTTTTTTGTTTTACATTTTATTTAAAATACGCATTATTTACAGGGTTAAAAGCCTCACGGCACTGTCCGCTTGTTTGACCGTTTGCCTCACATTGAAGGGCAGCGTAGGAACTTTGCAGCATTCAGCCCAACACAGTACAGCTCCTTACGAAAGCGCCTTTGCAAACGCGCTTTCCATGTTGTCCAGCATTCCAAGCCTGATTGTTGCGTTGCCTCTATAATCGAGTCGACATACAAAAAAACCCTCGACAAAGTGGCGCCAAGCTGGCTTTGCTCCTTTCACCACAAACAAGTGATCATTCTGCGAGTTCCATAAACCATGCAATCCAATAAGAGCGAGAACTTCCCAGGCTCTGATTTTTAGACCTGAGCCGAACTCCAAGTATTTGACCTTTTTCCAGTCCATGTAGAGATCTGTCCGCAACACCGCTCGAAGCTCGGCCCAAAACAGCTCGGCATTCGTACAGTACAAGAATACGTGCTCCAGTGTTTCTGAAACCGGACAAAGTGCACAATTTGTAGACCAAGGTTCAAAAAACCCTTTTTTCACTAACCAAGTCTTCACAGGAAGTGCCTCCCAATGCCGGCGGAGGAAAAAATTCTTTGACCCCATTTTGACTGGATAGCGTCGAAGACGCTGGAAAACATCAGACTTATACACACCTTCTGCACTAATGCGATACAATGGAGGAGGCGTCATTGATTCTAGCGTATCCCAGTACAATCTTTTTCTTTTAACCTTATCGAGATACTCCCTTGAAAACCTCGCTTGGGATAAAACGTATAGCATCCGCTATTTCTTTGTAAAATTTAAGCACACGTGAACGGGCACCTCCTGTTGCATCTTCAAGCCAGGGACTCAAACATGCTCCTTTAAATTCTCTGAATGCCGACAAAATGAAAGCACCTTTATGATCTCTAAGGAACAAGAACCGGTGTACTCGAAGCTTCAGCTCAACATTTACTAATCCGAGCCAGCCCTTTTTCTGACTTAAGAACAGGTTATTTCGTCGCATGCGCTCAAATTTTGACTCCCAGACAAAGGTTGCAAACAATCGATGCACTTTTGCAATATCAGGGGATGCGCACGGCACCACTTGTGCCGTATACCATGCAGTCGGAAAGAAAACAGAGTTACAAATGTGTGCCCGATGCAGTAATGAAATATATCTGCCGTGACAGTCTGCCGCTTTGAATCTCAGGCGACTTAAGTCCACTCCGCCTCGGCCCGTACTCAGCTGTTCTACATCTAAACAAACTCCCAAATAACTTGACACCTTGGACGTCCACGGGATGCCAAGAAAGCGCTCTGGCTTCGTGTCCCAGCCACCTAGCCAGGCACCAGCCGACTTTTCCGGGTTCATTTGCGCGCCGGATACGGTACAGAAGTTCTTAATATGCTGCACCACAGCCTTCACCTGAGTTGCCGACGAACACACCACTGCCACGTCGTCGGCGTACGCCAGGAGTTTAAGTGAGCCTGAGGACAGCACCAAACCACTGATGCTCGCATCGGGAACAATTGCTCTGCAGAGTGGCTCCAGGTACAGTGCGAACAAGATTGGCGAGAGTGGACAGCCCTGCCTCACTGATCTGCTCACAGAAATGGGAGCGGTCTTGTTCCCGTTAACAATTAGACGTGTAGAGATTCCGCGGTAGCACAGTTGCACATACCGCAGCAAGCGCGCACCAATACCGCACGACTCGAGAAGAGAAAAAAGAAAAGAATGACACACTCTGTCAAAGGCTTTGCTCAGGTCAACCTGCAGCACTGCCAGCGGACACTGTAACACCTCTGCCGTTTCGCACACTATACGCATTGCATGCAGGTTCGTTGCAATCGTTCTTCCTTTGACGCCGTAGGTCTGGTGGTCTCCAATGACGCTGCTAAGTCCTGACTCCAGCCGCTTCGCAAGAATCTTGGCCAGGATCTTGTAATCGCAAATTAACAGACTGATCGGCCGAAAGTGACCAACTCCAAGGGGTCGTGCGACGTTCTTTGGAATTAGCACGGTAACCGCTTGACGCATCGAAGGCGGGAGCAGTCCCCGGCGCAGGATGTCGGCGAACACGTCCCGAAGACTCTTGGTTGATTTTCTTTCTTATGGACTCTGAGACCTTTGGCAACGATCCTTTGTATATTTCAGATGTTTGCTCGTTTCCGTCCGCTGTAAACAGAGTGGTGTAAGCACTCACAAAAGCAGCCTCGATATCCTCTTGCCGCGTAACTGTGTCGTGGCCGACTTGTAGCTTGGTGATCTGGTTACGACTTGCGTGCTGTCTTTCTCGCGTCTTGAATATCTTACGGGGCTCTTCGTCCCTTTCGAAGGTGAGGGTTCTACTTCGAATCATGGCACCTTTATAGTCGTGTTCGAGGAGCTCAAGAATTCGGCCTTTGCACTCTCTAATGTCGCTCGCGAACACTCCAGGCGTTTAGTTTTCCTCAGCTATAAGAGTGCGTAGACTCTGTGTCAAGGAACACTTCACCGCCTTTTTTCGGGCGGCTTTCTCTTGGCTGAACCTAAAGGCTGCCAGTTTCATATCTTGTTTCAACTCCTCCCAGATCACTGCGTCCACAACCTTCCCGTCGCTTTTCTCCCCGATTATGTTCTTAATTTCTGCGCGCAGCAGCTCATCGTCTAAAAGGCTTTCATTCAACTTCCATCCACTCCACCATGACGACGAAGTTTTTGTCTGGGGAGCCACCTTCTCAACAGCAATTGTTACCAGGGCGTGGTCGGAGAAAGCCAGCGGGAGAACCTCGTATGCTGAACTGGTTGCCGCAAGTTCACTTGAAACGTAAATTCTGTCCAGCTTTGCATGGCATGTACCCTGCCAGTGGGTCTACTCTAAGCATGGGCCCGCAGCAAATTCATTTGCGTCTTGCAAATCGAAGTCCCGTAATATGTTGCGAAGTTCCACGCGGCTGCTATCCGACCGCAAAGCCTTCGAGCTGTCTGCGACATGCAATACGCAATTAAAATCGCCAGCCAATACAATTTTGCACGATGTGTCAACGTATTGCCAGAGAGTAGAGAAAAACTGCTTTCTCTCCACTATCTCGTTTGGGGCATAGACCAAAACAAGCTGGTGTAGCTCTCCCTGGTACAGAACTTCCACCGCACACACCCGACCGTTAAGGTCATTTTCCCATTCAGGGGAAATCGTGATGCCTCTCGATTTTTTTATCAATATGGCCGCCCCGCCACTCCGTGCGTTCGCCTTGGAGGTAAAGCAGTCATAGTGCTTTCTCAGAAAATGAGCCATGTCTTTCACCTGCTTATCAGTACTAAGTTTGGTTTTTTGCAGAAAAGCAACGTCTATTTTCTGTTGCAAAAGTAAGTTAAGGACCCACTGTTTCCGCTCTTGGGCGATCAGGCTTACACTGTTAAGGGTGGCAAGCTTTAGACGTCCCAGCGCGTGTGTTGTGGGAAGTTAAGCACCCGCTGCCGGCAGTCGCGGACAATGGCTGCAAGTTGCGCGTCTGTCAGAAAAGGACATGTACCGAAGAGCGAAAGCCGAGGGAACCTACCTACGAGGGTGCAGCCCGTCGGCGCTCTTCCGTAGGTATTCGCGGCTTGGGGTTGAATCGCTCTCTCCGTGCTATCGCCGTGCGCCACTTCAGCTCTGTTCGCACTGCGGCGGAAGCCTCTGCAGAGCGAACGTCCGGTGGTTGCTTGAAAACGGCATCCTCAGATTCACTCATCTCCGACTCGCCGTCGGTTAGAGTGCCTGCGTTGCCCGGGTCCGTGTCTCCTTGAGGCTCGCTGTTGAGTGGTCTGGTCTGCTGGATGCTGCACGGTACCTTGAGCGGGGGCTCCTCCATCGTGCGGCTTGGGTCACCCTTCTCCGGTGCAGTCTTCTCTGTTACTTCTTCGGACGGCGTCGAAACCACCGCAGCGACCCTCCCGGCGTGGTGCTCGCCACGGCTGCCTCAGCCTCTTCTTCGTCCATGGCGTGCTCGTCGAAGTCCCCCGCTACGGCAACCTCTGTCATCGCTGCGTAAGTGCGGGCGCAGTTCTCTTTCTCGTGTCTGACGCGGTTGCACTCATCGCAGCGAGGAACACCACAGTCCCTGCGGATATGACTCGTCCTCTTGCAACGAAGGCATAGGGGGGCCCTGCCAGGAACCAACGCGAGCACATTACCTCCCTGCACACGCAGCTGGTGCGGAAGAGTGTCCTTGGTAATGCCATTCTTGAATGTCATCTTCACGAACCGCGTTGTGGATTGGACGCCCGCAAAGCCTTCCGTTCTCCACGTGTCGCGGGTAACCTCGCTCACCTTGCCGTACGGCTCGAGCGCTCGTCGAACCGAGTCGTCGCTCACGTGAAAGGGTAGCCAGTGAAGGCGTACCTCACCGTCATTGGGATCTACGACGAGGCACTTCTTGCCCTTCACTTGCAGCTCCCGGGCTTCAAGCAACTACCGCGGGACGTCCGGCGACTGGAACGTGAAGAGCCAGACTTGATTCATTTGGTACGCCCCTCCCGGTTTTAGGGCAGGAAGGGCGCCCTTGAAATTTTCAGTTTTGTACGGGCGTCCCGTAATGTCGGCGTGAAGAATCACCGAGTTCAAAAAAATATCTCCTGATGGCAGGGGGGGCAGTACTACTCGATAAGGATCCGGGGATGATTCAGCCGAGATACCACGGCCGGCGACGGCCCCTATCGCCGCTCCTTCGGAGCTCATGACCCTGCGTCCGCTCGATACGAGTGCCGGAAAACAGAATGGTCCACTGCGCCACTCTGCTGTGATTTCGGGTGTAAGCAGAGGATACTCTCGAGAAGAATGCGTAAAAAGATATAAAAATATATAAAAAGATAGAAAAGACATGCATAAAAAGATATTATAAATAATATTTCAAGTCAATTAAAAAAATATTAATAATCGCGATAACTGGTGTTCATTTCAAAACCTCGAACATCGGCAAAAACATTTGCCGTAGCAGAGCGTGGTTTCGATCGACGGACCTCTGGGTTATGGGCCCAGCACGCTTCCACTGCGCCACTCTGCTGTGATTTTGGGTGTAAGCAGAGGACACTCTCGAGAAGACTGCGGATACATGCATAAAAAGATATTATAAATAATATTTCAAGTTAATTAAAAAAATATTAATAATCGCGATAACTGGTGTTCATTTCAAAACCTCGAACATCGGCAAAAACATTCGCCGTAGCAGAGCGTGGTTTCGATCCACGGACCTCTGGGTTATGGGCCCAGCACGCTTCCACTGCGCCACTCTGCTTTTTTTTTTTTTTTTCTTTATTTCCTGAATTTTACAACACAGAAAATGACATCAATGAAGGGCTAAAAGAGCCACCCTGAAAAACGAAAATTAAAAATCCTTAATGGTCGCCAGCTCTTCAAGAACGGGCAACCACTCAGGTAACGGTTGTTGCATTTTCATCACTTCCTGCAGGTGACACACCGTTTCTACAAAGTACTTGTGCACTGGGCGGACGTTGATATCGGCATGACGCACCGCAAGACGACACTGCCAAATACTGTGCAGGCCTAAAAGCATTATAAGATCATAAGGCACCGTGCCCTTTCCATCTACAGACAGGTATCGGATGCCGTGAGGCGATAGGGGTAAGTCCTTTTTTAGCGTTCTCTGCAGAACATCCCAAAAGAACACCGCGTCCCAGCAGTCGATAAATACGTGTTCTATTGTCTCGGGCTGCTTACAGAGGACGCAGTGCTCTGACCATGCTGTTGGTACGCCTTTAGCGATAAGCCATGTTTTAACGGGCAGGGTTTCCCTGTGCAACTTAAAGAAGAAAGTTTTCACGTTCGCGGGAACTACCATCTTTTTAACCCTTTTTAAAACGTCTAGTCCCGGGCCTGCACTGTATCTGGACCGGTACAACGGGACAGGAAATAACAAATCAATCAAATCTCTTGACAAACGTTTACGCGAAACCTCAGCGAGATAATCCAAAGAGAAACGCGTCGCTAAAAAGCGGTACGCACCGATGACTTCCTTAAAATAGCCGTATGCACCAGAAAAACAATCATCACACGACGCAACTACAAACTCTGGCAAAACATTGTATAGCCTTAACTGAATAACAGTCCTAAGAAAAGGGTCTTTCTGGTCACGAAGAAAAAGAAATCTGTTGACCAGTTGTCTTATGAACATGTGTGTGAGGCCTAGCCCTCGGTCTTTCACCCGACGAAAAATATTGGTTCGACACATTCTTTCCCAGGAGGAACTCCAGACAAAAACAGCAAAAACCCGATGCATACGCTGTATGTTAATTCGCGAACAATGTATCACCTGTAGCACGTACCACAGCTTTGCTGCTAAAAAGGTGTTACAGATAGTTGCGCGAGCAAAAATAGACATGGCACTTCCTCTCCACTTCTCAGTCCTTGCACGCAAAGTTTCCGTTTCTTCGCGCCAAAACTGATCGCTGGAGCGGTAGTACTCTAACGGTACGCCGAGATAGCGCACCGGCGTGACAGACCATTCGATGCGCTCAAAAACCGGAGGCGTGGAGGGCCAGTCGCCGTGCCAGAAACCCAGACACCTCTGCCAGTTGACAGAGCTACACGTGTTTTCACAAAACGTCACAGTTAACTCTACGGCTTTTTTAACACCCTCTTTATCCGAACAAAAAACGGCCACGTCGTCCGCGTAAGACAAGATCCGAACTTCACTGGCCTGTAATTTGAAGCCACATATTTGGTTACTACGTATGACGCTTAAACAAAAGGGTTCTAGATAAATACAAAAAAGCAGTGGTGAAAGTGGACAGCCTTGCCGCACTGAAGAAAAAAGGGGAACGCGGTCACTGACCCGCTTGTTAACAATGAGTCTGGTGGCGCAGTTCTGGTACGCCATACGCAGACCTTCAATCAAAATAGAGCCTACGTTTACATGCTCTAAAATAGAAAAAAGTATTTCATGGGACACTCTATCAAATGCTTTTTCCAAATCAATTTGCAGTACCGCCACTCTGCGCTCCATAGCATCGCAACACTCTAAAATGCTGCGTGCCACATGGACGTTGGTTACAATGCTTCTCCCCTTAATGCCGCATGTTTGATGCGGGCCAACAATCTTAGCTATTACAGACTGTAAACGTTCCGCCAAGACTTTCATTTATTTATTTATTTATTTATTTATTTATTTACCCTCAAGGCCCCGAAGGGCATTACAGAGGGGAGTGGGGGGGGGGGGGGGGGGGGGGGATTAGGTGACAGGGTACAGTTTTTGATACATGAAATATGATACAGTAATTAATGCACGCTTGCTTAGACACTTCAAAAATATTTACACAATGTTATAACAGTAATAACAACTAGAAAATGGTTAATGAAAACTAACAAACAAGGCATTTTTAAAATCAATAATATTGGTTATGGAGGCTATGTCAGCGGAAAGGCGATTCCAATCGGAGCTAGAACGAGGAACGAAGGAGTTATAATAAGTGTTAGTTTTGTAATTGGGGATACCGACTTTGTACTGGTGATCTACGCGGGATGAAACATAAGTAGGTGGCGTTAGAAGTTCATGGCGCATGAAAGGGTTATTATGGTAAATCTTGTGAAATAAAGTGAGGCGAAAAATGCGTCTACGGTTCATTAGTGTGGGTAAACCAAGGGTATTTTTCATTGAAGTAACACTGGATGTACGATGGTAATTACAGAGTATGAAACGTGCTGCACGATTTTGAACCGATTCCAATGTTTCAATGATAGTATTATGACCGGGGTCCCAGATAGAACATGCATATTCAAGTTTAGTACGTACTAAAGTAGTATATAAAAGGAGTTTTAGTGACACTGGTGACTGTGAAAAATTTCGTTTGAGATATCCAAGCATGCGATTGGCGTTGTTAGTTACGTAGTTGGTGTGAGTTACCCAGGAAAGATCAGAAG
>NW_024609846.1:117589464-117670877 GCF_016920785.2 Ixodes scapularis | reverse complement strand
AAGGAACTTTGATAAGTTTTCGCAAACATAGTGAGACAGGATTTGCAGTCGTCAGTAACTGTTGAAAAGGTTAATAAATTACACAAATAGCGTTCCAATATCGGTCGTCTTTTGCCATCGATGGATTATAGCAAAGTTCTACTGGCGTCCTGCGATCATCTCAAGATTAATGACCCGAACTATAGGTAGAAGCGATAGAAACAAAAACAATCATATCCAAGATGACATGTGCACCATGCAAGATGTGTCAAGACAGCCACACAATGTGTTGCTTACGCCCGTCCCTCACGCTTGGTGGAAACAAAAATGATCCCTCAAACGCAATCATGCAATTCTTGGTACATACAAATATAAAAGTAAACATTGCAGCAAACCCTTCCGGCTGCCTGCAAACACGGCGTGGCTCCCACTGGCTGGTTTGTGAAGCTCCTAAGACCAGTGGAGGAAGTCAACGGAGGATGAAAAGTATTTTGCCCCTAAACCTTTATTGGCAACACAGCACAAAATTTCTCACCATTCCTAGAAAACTCAATCGAAGTTTGGTCGTCCAAAATATAATGGAAATGAAAGAAACGGCCCATTTTTCTCATATCATTCATTACATTTTCTTGAGCCAAAATGGCTGCTGGTTATGCCTTTCGACCCCAGGATTACAAACCTCGATCCGCGACCCAGCCTACTAGAATAGACATCAGTGCTCCCCCAATGGCGTCGGTTCGCCATTATGTGAACACCTACTCGGTAATATTTTGTATTTCATACCACGGACCTAAACAAAATTTATCCTAATCAGTGACTAGCCTGACGGAACATGGTGTCAGAATTTTGAGATGTCACGAGAAAACGGACTCCAACCGCCGAAGTAGCTGGTTACAAGCACGAATGAGAACCCCGTGGGGAGACTGGCTTCAGTCGTACCAGTGGTGTAAAACCGCCATCCAACTCCAAAAAAAAGCCGCCTGAAGTACAAGTAGTACATCATCTCAACCGAAGCACAGAAAATATACCGAACGTTCCAGTTGACTAAACAGAAAAAGAAAGACGTGAAAGTCATCTAAAAGAACTTCACGGCGCACTCCACGTCACGCATCAATCATACTTATGGAAGGTAGAAGTTTAATCAAATGACGCAAAAGAAAGGAGGGTCATTCACGGACAACATGACAACAGCGAGACTGGAGGCTAACAAATGCGACTTTGGTCCACTCACGGATCTATTTCGGAACCGGATCATCGTCGGAGTGCGAAAACTCTTCACAAATCCAGCCATGAACTTTGTCAAGGCAGTACATCTTTGATAGACAACTGAGCAGGCAAGCCTACAAATCAAGGGCATGACGACAATGGGCACCAAGACTGTCGACGCAGTGTGCCCCAGAACGGAGCATAGAAAGAGGACTACAGACGACAAGTAGACACAAAAACCGTCATCAGAAAAACAAGCGAAACAAACGACGCATGCAGAAAGTCAAGTCCTCGAGAATTGCGGGTATGTTGGAAGCCAGCACCAAAAAGGAAACTGTCCGGCATACGGCAAGAACTGCATCACCTGCAACAAGACGGGACACGTCGCATCTGTCTGCAAAACAGGAAAGAAGGAAAAAAAAAACAGAGAAGTTCACGCAGTCGAACGCACCAACTCAAATAAAGAAATGTTCGTCTCAGAAATCAAGAATGACAAGAGCAATACAAGTGACGACTGGCATGAGAATATCGCATTCCTCTACAGGAAAGTGGTGAAAATGAAGATGGACACCAGAGCACAGGGCAATGTGCTACCAGTCAACATCATCAACAGTCTCAACCTCAAGACAAGACAATCGCCAGTGAAAGGCATCACCTCCTACACAAAGCACAAACTTGACTTTACAGGCGAGGGCTAGGCAAGGTACAGGACAAGCCAGTCAAAATAATAACTTTCATCGTCGTCGATGGTTAAGTAGCACCCATTTGAGGAAGAAAAACGTGCCAAGTGCTGAACCTAGTTAAACGCGTGCACCTGCTAGAACAGCAAGAAGATGCAAGCCTGTACACACGCCTAGGACGCATAAGCCTCGTTTACATGAAAGCGACTTCAGCGGATCGACTCCACTCGTTCTTCGAACGAAGCCGACGCGGCAACGTTTTTTACATGAATGCGAACCAAGCGACCAAGCCCTACATGAAGGTGGCGCCACGCCGTGTCAAAGCTCGAAGTTATGCACTTCCGGAACCAGCCGCACCATAGAGTAATATAGTAAACGTAAAGAGAGGACACAGGAGCCGATTCGCGGCCCAGATAGTGCGTTTCATACCCTCCGCTACGTGACGCTTTTCTAGAATTTGGTTAAAATTAATTAAAACTCTTTCTGTGAAAAGTATTTATTTTTTAAATGGCAATGCTTTAAAATTGTTTAAAGTACTTAAAACGACTAAATAGATTAAATCAAATACGTCACAAAAACCACGTGATGAATGGCGCCTGCCATGGCCTGCCTGCCTGCACGCCGTCGCCTCTGCATCACTCTGCATGGCCTCTGCTCGTCCCTGCGTCGTTCGTGTGTGCCGTGCGTGCCGTCCATCTGTGCTTTCTGCTGCATCATGTTCGGTCGACGTTGCATCAATCAAGGTGACGCATGAACGCCCGCGTGCTCGCATGCTCGGCGTGAATTCGTGGAGCCGATCGGTTCGAGCTTCTCGCGCTGTTGTTTCTGCCGTGCTGTCTGGCTGCACTTGAACGTGTGTGCTGCGTGCATGTTGATTTTCGATGAGATTGTTTTAAAAAAAGAATTTAACTTACGACCTGGCACACGACATTGTCCATGGGTTTACATATGACGGTGTTGAACGAACCTCTAACATTGCAGATAGAGCCTTGGTTGTTATGCTGTTTGAAATTTCCAGGAGGTGCGTTTGCACACACTGTTGTGCACACTCCAACAACGTCTTCTGTTTAACGCAGTCTCCTCATTTCTCTCATTCGGGAGCTTAAAGGGGCAGTGCAATGATATTCAATTGGAATGTTTTTCCCTTTACACGAGCTTACTGGCACTAGTGGGACTCAAGGATACTCGCACGCAACGCCACTGACCAAGAAACTCCTCTGTTGCGCTGTAATTTCAAGGACAAAACCCAGTGATTTTATTCAATCTCTCCTTCGAAAAACCTGATGACGTAGCTGGACGGTAGCAGTACCGCCCAGCGACGATATTTGAATACGGCTCATAGATTGGACCCGAGCATGGCGTGGACACTCGATTTGGGCTCGTGATAATCGATAGCTCGAGAAACATTCGGGTAGTGTCCTGTGTAAATCGCTGCAATGACGACAACAGCCGAACCATAACAATGTCTGGAACTCAGCGCGTGTCCTGTGCCTTGCCAACCCCAGCGCATGACTATGATCAACATTGGCGGCATATAATCGGCTCCAGAACACGGGGCCGCTTGTTCTGGCTGCGAGTTGAGGGGGTGAACTCAGCTCGTTTTTCTTTATTTTTTTCTGCGACTTCGATTGCGTGTGGTGAAAACGAACGGGTATATTTTACGGATCCTTAACGTCAGGGATTCGTTCTAAGCGGTATTTGCGCAAAATACAAATATCAGTGCATCGCCCCTTTAACTTCACAGTAAAGGCTGTGGTCTGTGGTTAGGGGGCTTCAAACGTAAGCTTGGTGTGTCTGGTGATAAGCCATTTTTTGAAGTTGACAACGAACACGTTTACTTTGTCTTTGATGTTCCGCATCTTTCAAAACAACCAAGAGCAATCTCCAAGGCCACAAACTTTGCATTGGAAATGAGGTCATTGAGCGGTCTTCTTTTGTTGAACTTCATTGTTCTATCCATGAGATTAGCTTGCAATTGACTCCTAAACTTACTGAGAGACGCATTTATTCAAAAACCTTCCTGTAACATGGAAGAAAATTGTGCCCCACAGGTACTGAGTGCCTCAAACTTTCACGTAATCATATCTCTTGTTTATGCAAAGGAACTTCCTGAGGCAGCGATGGCTACAACCTATTTCTGTGATAGGATGGACATACTTTTTGATTGTCAAAATAGCTGAAAAATTCAAGAAGACAGGGCAGAAGTTGCGTCATGCCATTCTGAAGGGAGAATCTCAAATACTTGATTTTCTCCACCAGTAACTCGGATGGATTTCAACATGGCAGTTCCAAAGTAGGAGGCAGCCATAAGCCATCATTGGGTGGCAAGTTACTATAAAAAGTGTCCTCATGCTCTGGGATGAGCTTTCAAGCAGCCATGATTCTAAGTTCTTACTTACACGACGCCTGCAGCAAGACACACTTGAGAACGTTTTTGGAGCTAGATACGACAAATGCTGGGCTGCAATTTAAACCCAAATGTGCATCAGTTCACCTCAGGACTAAAACACCTCTGAATAAAGAAACGGTTCAAACTGTCAGACAATGAAAACGTAGAAGATGACAAGGCTGACCTCCTAAAGGAGTTGCAAATACCTTCGCACCATGAAAGTTTAATTTCAGACATTGCGGAATGTCTTCCAACTGATAACTTCCCGCCACTAGAGGATATTTCTGAGCTGGCATCAGACATCAGGTCTAACATAATTGATGACTGGTCCACGTTTTTATTACGTTTGGGGCTATTTGATCAAGCTTTTGCTTGAACAGACAACTTAGAGCTGTGGCTGTTCTCAGCTGCTATCGGATGAGTCTAATAACTTGACCAGGCCTCACCAGTACTGTCTTGTTCCTAAAGCATACCACGTGCCTGGAAAATTCTTCGGGAACTTAGTAGTACCATCACAGGCTGCCTTTTATTTCATTCAGCAAATAGAAAATCACTTTCTTCCCATAATAGAGAGTGTGACAGATGTTCGAGGAGTGTGTGCCGCCTTGTATAGCACACTTTAAGGTCTGGGTGGTTTTCGCCTTTGCCCAGAGGAGTACCACAAAGGGTTTTTAAAATTATTTTGCAGAATACGCTTGTGTTGACATGTTTGATTTCTTAACCGGAATTCGGACAAAGTTCGGTTGCACTCTTCAGTGGCTAGTAAGAACGAGACAGGTTTAACTGTTAATAGCGTATTAACAGAGGCGGTTGCCAAACCAAAAACAAAAAGCGATTAAGTGGGCGGTGCAGCTTGCTCTCCAAATATTTGTTTCCCCCTTTTTCCAGCGAATGTGTATCACGGCTCCCTAACAAAAATATTTGTCCACTTTCTAAAAAAATTCGATAGAAAATAGTGTATAGAAGCTAACAATATCTGAAAGAAAATGTATCCACTTTTGTATCCACTGTCCATAGTTTTTTAGCCGCTTTTTTCTGAAGCCATATTTCTTTTCTGGACAATTTCAGGGAATATTTAGGGACGTTGAATCTTGTCAGATTTCAAATAGAGTTCTCATTGTTTGGTAATGGCTGGCCCGCAGTGAGTTTGAGGCTATGCAAATTGATGTTTTTTTTTTTTTTATATTTGCCGCAAATCGGGAATTTGTACTATCCGGCGTGTGCTTCGCACTGTTATTATACTCTTATGACTGGTAATGATAGCGATGTCTTATTTATTTTTGCACTTACTTCCCGTACCCGAGTCGGCGTGAAAGTGAATGTATCATACAGCATGTTCTCCGTGGAAGGGTTCTGTTAACTTGGTTCCGCTAAGAATCTATTACGAAGTGTACGAATGCCGAAGTCCTTCATATTCATTAATTTTTGTAAGTATCGATATCTTTCGTATAAAACATACAGAGCTTCTGAAGTAAATCATGTGTACATGAATGTGGTCCAATAAAATGTGTTCGAACCACTTACTCTTGTTGACCCCAAAATGTTCCACCAGCCAGGAGTCAATGCGGTGATTGTGTAACTTCAATGCTTTACAATATAAAAAGAACAAGAAATATATATACCTCTGCTTTGTGAAGCAAGTTGAAACATTGTTTGACACATTTTGCACGGACTCTATCGTAAAAAATAGCAAAAGTGTGTCAGTATTAAAAAAAAAAAAAAAACAGCGGCTTTGGGAGTCAAGAGATGAGCGAGGCGGGTAGGAAAGAGAGAGAGAAGGGTATTGGAGAACCGGAGCAAAAACGCCCAAACCGAAACCGAAACTAACTTGACCGGAAACGGAATCAGATTATACTTAATACCGCCCGCTAGGAGCGCTACCTATCAGTGGTCTATCTGGGCCGCTGGGGCCTATGGCAGTGTCCGCTCTTTACCTTGTGTATATTACTCTATGGCCGCACCACGTTTTCCGGTGCATCGCACGTGCAGACCTTTCGAGGCATTCAGTGAACGTAAAGATCGTGCCCGCTGTCTTCGGTGCTGTGGAAGAAATTACGAGACGGAAGAAACATCGAAACCCAAGCGTTTAGGGCTCCAGGCTGGGCCGCCGGGTCACTATGGACCAGAGGCGACGCGTGTGCGCACGCTTTGAGGAAGCCTCCGCGCTTCGCTGCGCCAGACCTCCCCGATCGCGACCGGACCAACCGGACCTTAAGTCCGAAAGGGTCCTGCGCAGCCAGGAACGGCACCGAGGTAGGAGCTGCTCGTTCTGCGCTACCATGCAGTGCTCTACAGTGCTCGGAGCTCTCGGTGTCGTTCGTGCTTGCCCCGAAGCCTTTGGGACCCCTTCGGACGCGCAAGTCGTACTTCGCAAGGCTTCGACGGGGGCCGCCCTCACCGAGCAGCTCCGCTATGTTCCGCTTACTTATGATGGCAATAAAAGCTCGCGTTTGTTCTCGGGAAAAAATTGCGGGCGACCATACGGGACCGCTCTCCGCACCCCCGACGAGGTTGGCCGCCGCCATGCTCTCAGCTGTTCACTCGCTCCCGCAGCGAGCGCCTTCCCATAATCCTCCCCGTTCCAAAATGCGATGCGACCTCCGTTTACATGGGCTGAATGAATGCGCACTCGCCATCTCGATCCACCTCTGTCTGGCGGCTTGATTGCGATGCCCTTTCCTTGCGCATTATGCCGTTTACGTGACCGCATTGAATGCGACAACTGGATTCGGTGCGACGAAGTCGCATTCATGTAAACGCGGCTATAGAAAGGTTTGTCTACGATGTGGGCCTAAAGAACGATCCAGTCGATGGGGAAAACAGACCACCCAAAAACGTGACATTTGCCATCATGGTGACGTCAAGAAATAACTTGACAACAGGGAGAAGGTTGGAATCACTAAGAAAATCAACCATTCAACTCTATTCTGCAGTCAAACAGTCGTCGTCAAGCATAATTACAAGCGAAGGATCTGCCTAGACCCAGCAGATCTTAACGAGGTCCTACTCCGAGGACATTTCCCACTAAGGACGCTCGACGAAATCGCTTCAGAGGTCAGTTGGATCTAAATCCTTCACTCTTCTCGACCTAAAGAAGGGCTTCTGGCGGCTAACAGTATCCGAGACGACGCAAAAATATCTGGCATTCGGCACACCCTGGGAAAGGTACACCCTTTCCCAGGGTGTACATGTTCTTTTCGGAATAGCAACTGCATCCGAGGTATTTTAGCAAGTTATCACAGAAATCCTGATAGGCCTCCCAAACGTTGCAAACTGCATGGACGACATACTCATATACGCCAAGATGACAGGGGAACTGAGCAAACACACCGAATCAATCTTGGAAAAATATTAAAACAGAAACACAGAAATAGAAAAGACGTACACAACACAATCTGCTGCCTAATATTCACCAACTCACACGCGCCCTCAACTTTTTTTCAGTCTTGGAAACACTCCGGCCCAAGCCGGTGCTAAGCTCAACAAACAGAAATATGTAAAGGCAAGAGTTACTCGTAACCTGTCACCAACTATAGTGGGCAAATCTGTCACCAGGCGTAGTGTAGTGCTTTCTCGTTTCTCTTTCTTTATTTATTTATATCCGTCGGTCTTTTTAGAAACCGTAGCAGGATAGAAAAAACAAGAGATTTTCATAATGCACTATTGCGACCAACCGCTAGAAAAATCAGTAAAAGTGGACACATTTACTACATCGGGTAACATGATGTTTCAATAAACTATTCTTCTTGGAAATAAATCAAAATACTTACTTCCTTCAGCGTTTTATTATGAGAGTGTCTGGTTGTTTTGTTTGTTACGATAAAAAGAAAAAAGACAAACAGCGGGAACGAGCATTCAATGGCCATTGGTTGACTTGCCTTGAATGTGGAGTGCGTACTCGGAGGTGCCCTTCGTCTCGGTCAACATTTCCCGAATGAGGGTCTTGCAGACGTTGAAGTCCCTTCTGACATAGTGCAGGTGGATGAGCCAGTTTTTCCTTTCCAGTGACGGGTGTTCCGGAGCTAAGATAGGCATTGAAGTGCAATTATAGACCAACGCGCTGTTTACGAACATGGCTGCGTCTGCCCACGCCAAGTGTGGGCACTGCGCGTGCGCAGAAACCAGACTCGAGTAACGTGAACACGCATGCGTTGCGCCTACAGCAGCTGCGTGTTGTCAGAGCAGCGCGTTTGTGCATACAAATTCGTTCAGTGTGCTTCATCTTGCAACCTCTGCATACGTGCACCTCTGCAAAGCAGCTTCGAGACCAAGTTTATCTTTCTGGTAAATACCAATTAATAGGGAGTTTTAGAATAGCGCACGCTAAAGCTTTGCGTGCGCCAAGAATAGCGTCGTCGCCACTGCGCATGCTCCGAACGCAAACCAGATTTTGCGCTTTGCGTGCGCAATTTTAGCGTGCGCTATTTCTCGGAAATAGTGTGCGTACGCAAAGATTCTTTGCGCTTCTCCAAGGAGGATTCGTGATGAGAAGTTGGCTAAAGCCAAGACGAGCAGAGTTGAAAAAAAAAAAATGGCGGCTTCCAGGATTATGTCAGCGGCTGCTTCGGCGACGTCGTGAGTGCGACGTCGGCGGCATCCTCGCGGCTGCGATTTTCAATACGGGACGGCATTGTACTCGGTTTGCCAACGATCACCGACAGCTTGGTGCTTGTGACGCGCTAACATTTCTCGGCGAAGGTACGACGTGCGAAGGTCAGTACACGAGACCTCTCTTGCCGAGGCGACGCAAGCGGACACGACCGGTCAACCGCTCGCGTCGCATTCTCACGTTTAAACAAATCTAAAATAATACTCTGGACTAAAAAAATTTTTTTTCTTAAGTTACAGCATTTCGTGGGTGAAATAAAAATTGTGACTGTGTCTTGGTGGCGTGGCAGGCGCGAGATGCTTGGGCTTTTGCGTCGCGACGGAGAAACGCTATTCTAAAGCTCTCTCGCGTCGGGTGCGCTAATACAAGCACTAAATTTAGCGCTAGCTAGCGTGCGCTAAAATTGCGCACGCTATTCTAAAACTCCCTAATATCCCAGTTTCATGGGTACTTCAAAGACCTTCAATACGAAGGCATTTGAATCGGTGAGAATCGGCGAGTCAGCTCGCGACCTCCGAGTCTGCGCGTGACCCTCGGCATGCACTGGTTCGCCGATCCCCTAAAGGCCATTGTTTTGTCGGCCGTTGAATGGCTCGTGAAATAGGGATATAAGATGAAGCTTTCAAGGTACTCGGTGACTTTCTGTGCGGTTTGTAAGCAATATTTCGAGATTCGAATGACTGAATTTTTACTGTGACCTATGACCTATCTTGAAAGGATATAGTATCATCAGTTGTAGAAAACATTGACACAGAATGAAGAACCTGTCTTACGTGGGAGATCTCGACGCTCTTTCCTGTGTTTCTCTGCTAAAAAGAAAGCACCCAATGCAAAACGCGTGTCGAAGAAACCTTATTGAGTGAAACTCAATAAGGTTTCTGTTGGGGTGAAGTTCAGATTCACCCCACCAGGACCGAATTCACACCAGCTTTTAGCGATGGTACGTTGGAGCCCTTGTATTCGTAAAAAGCACGACAGAACTCTTTTCATTCATTTCAACACAGTGTTTCAACGCGCTAGTGTTTTCTGTTTACATTTTACAACACGGTGCTACCATTTATCTGCTTCTGTAGCCCTCAAGATTGTTTAAGGCTGGGGTCGCACTGCTCATACGTTATACAAGAGACCGTCTGGAAACATGAGTCACCGCAATATCTGTGGTTCGAATTGTTTAAGGCTGGGGTCGCACTGCTCATACGTTATACAAGAGACCGTCTGGAAACATGAGTCACCGCAATATCTGTGGTTCGAATGACGCTCTCCAAGTTTTCTTCTTGAACTCCTTGCCATGCGGCATTGGAAGCATGTATCTTGCGGCGACTCGCGTTTGAATCTGTATGAAAACTGTCGTTTGCATGATGTATGAGCACTATGAACCATGTTTAATGTATACACTGCGTGACACTGCTGGCGCAGACGCGAGAGTGGGGATTATTTTAAGTTTGATTGTTAAAGGTTTTGGCCTTCCTTATATTTTGTCACTTACATTGGTGCACCAAACAGCACTTTCATCCATACCACCCAGTCTTGAATCTATGGGGAAAAAAACGAAAGAAAGGCGATTGTTTGCTTACGCTAACAGTGCCGCACAGTGTACGTGTGTTGACCCTATTCACAAAGCAGTCACAAAAATAAAAATAAGTAAGAAATATTGAAACGCGCAATGCCTTCTGTCTTATCAGCTGCTTTTATGTTTACGTCTTTCTTATTTCATTACCAACGCACTCAACTCCAAGTTTGTACCAGAACAACAAAGGATGCCGAGGTAGGTGAACACCCAAAATGCCAGCAACACTACGGACAACTTAAAAATCTAGACGCTTCTTTGTGGGCTTTGCTGAGACTTTGAAACGGCGAGTCGCATAATTATTGACGTGAGACGTTCGTTGGCTATAGGTTTTCGGCATTTCGTGAAGCCCAGATAAAAGTGAACGTTGTATAAAAGCTTGGTCGTGAGGCTCGACACTGATTATCATCGGTATCAGGTGGGAGAGGAGGAGTGAGCTGCTCAAAGCGGATTGCTTAATGGCGAGATCATGTGACCAAACAGGTAGAGGAGGAGGATTGAGGTAGGAGTGGAGGAACTCGACCAGCCGTGCGCACTGAGCGGAGAGGTGCTCGAGAGTATGAAAGGCTCTGGAAGGTCGCCAGAATGATCAGCCTGATTTACGGCAGTATCGCTTCATTCTAGGAACAACTATTATATCAAGTGTACACATGCCACCCGTTAAATTATCCGATGAAGAGCGTCATGGATATAGGTGTCTGGCGTCTGAGAACTTCGAGTATAGCTAAACGTTTGTGATGTAAGAACGTTTCACGTATCCAACGCAACTACCTAACCATTTACCACAAAATATTTTGCTCAAGAATTAAAACTGCGCTGAGAGTCAAAAGGACTACGCGTCTTCCAGCTGCCAGAGAGTCATTTTCGTGACGAAGATGCCCTCTTCACACAAGGCCACTGCTAAGTTGAGGTGTGCGAATACGGGTTCAAATCGAACAACGCAGTTTCATCGCTAGATTTATCACTGCTAAAAACAACAACAACACTAGTTGTGTTTTTTTTTGTTTTTTACTGTGAAGGTTATAAAGGACGGAGTGCTATTCGATTCGAATCCCTATTCACACACCGCTAGAGCTAACCTTAGGGTATCGGCACTCTAGTTTTCTATTTTCTTGAAGGCGCCGTCATTTTGGTGCTTTGTGCAGAGCGGGAGCAATATACCTTTTTGAGAAGTCCGCGGCGTCACTTGTACGCCATTGCTTGATCACGTACTTGAGCATGTCTTGGACACGCGCCAGCTTTCGGCGTGAGCATGCAATGGCATACGTCAGCGACCGTCATTGTTACCTCATGGGCCTTTGAATGTGTGTGACTTTCTAATGACACCTGTAACATTGAGTGTGGCATCTGGCTCTGGGAATCTCCAGGAAGTTGTTGCTGAAATTGTTGCTTGAGTAAGTTTCTCAAGCAGGTATAGTTTTACCTGAGCCAGAGGCTTGGAATTACTCGAGGTATGTCTCGTAGATGGTATGGAAGCAAGATGGGGGTTGTGATTCCTGACATGCCTTAAATGGGACCATACAGTTTCTGGTATGAGCAGGACGTCTACAGGTATGACGCGTGCATCTGCTACTGCACGCATGGTGGAAGCACAACTTGGAAGGCCGAGGCAGGCTCTAAGGGCGCGTGCTTGAATACTTTTGAGTGTTCGAAGTATTTAGGCACGCGCCCTTAGAGCCTGCCTCGGCTTTCCTAGGTGTGCTTCTACCGTGGGTGCAATAGCAAATGCATTGGTCATACCTGTAGACGTCCTGCTCATAAAATAAATTGCAAGGTGCCTTTAAGGCGTGTCAGTAATCACAATAACAACCACCATCCTACTTCCATACCATCTACGTGACATAACTCGAGTTATTTTAAGGCTCTGGCTCAGGTAAAACAACACCTGCCTGAGCATCTCACTCAAGCAACAATTCCAGCAACGCCTCCCTGGAGATTTCCCGGAGCCAGATGTCCCACTCGATATTCCACGTATGAAGAAAAAGTCAGAAACACCTATGCTTGTCCTGTTCCACTTTTTTTGTTCAACAATTGGTGTAATCATGCTTCAAAAATGCATGTGTTCACAGCCGACCCATCTCATTCTGATAGCTGCACAGGTTGTGTAGTCATCCCTACTCATTTGAAAACAGAGAAATTCGAACTGAGTCACAAAGCATCATCACCGGCACCAGAATTAGTGGCAATTCAAATAGGTCTTCAAATCATATCTGGAAAACCATCCCACTCCTGGACAATATTTTCTAACTCTAAGCCAGCTCTGCAAACGCTATGCGCATTTTTAGGGACGCAGCCAAAATGAACAACTGGTGCTTGATTCTTGATACAACTGGTGCGAAATCAGCCCATACCTTACAGGCAACTCTTACAGTACCGTATTGCCGGAGCGATATAACAAATTTAAAAGATGATCACGCAATCAAAGCAACGAAGAAGCAGTGTTATGACAAATCTTATCATTATGCTTTTCTCCATGCACTAGGCCCTAACCTCCCCTTCCAGCTTCCACGAGACCTTCCTCGGAGGACTGAGGAAGTCATACACCGACTACGACTGGGTGTCGCTTATATGCAGTCTTTCCTGTACAAAATCGATCAAGGAAGAACATCGAAGGGTCCAGGTTGCGCGTGCGACGAAACAATCACTCATGTGCTATCTGACTGCGCGATATACAACATCGAAAGAGAATCCCTCAACAATGCCCTTGCTCACCTCGACAACCGACCATTTTCTATGAAAAGAGGTACTCGGCATCCGTGACAGCTCTCCTAAAGAAGGTCAGGCTCCGAAGGGTTCTACTGTGTTTCATCAAAACCACACGTCTAAATTTCTGCCTTAAGAAGATTTATTTATTTATTTATTCTGCTTAATGTGCACACAAACAGCTCGAGGCCTTATTAGTGCGCACATATTACAAACAATAAAAGAGATACAGACAAACAAACAAGCAAGACGTGATTTAGAAAAGATAAAAGGAAATAAATAAAACCACGGCGAACAATGGAGAACAACAGAGCACAGATGTTTGTCAAGAGGCCAACAATGCTCTTCTAAAATTTAAAAGGGGTGAAAACAATTCTAAATCCCTCCTATCGTGATTATAAAGGAGCTGGAGGCGTGTTATCGGGGACTGGACACAAACTTTCTGCGGGTAGAAAAGAAATGAAAATCTGGTCCGCTTTTGGGGAACACTGAAAGAAATCGCACTTAAAAGTAAAGGTGCATCAATTGTAGCGTTCACTATCTTATACAAACAAGTCATGTCTCGTGGTAATCTTCTTTTGTGCAAGGGAACCAGGTCAAGCAGATTAAGTAAGTATTCATATTCAAAATACATGCGCCTCCCAATCCATCGATCGTAAACAATACGCACGAGCCGACGCTGCACTTTTTCTAAGATACATGACTGAGCAGAACTCAAGTTTAGACCAAACAAGGGCGCAAAATAGATGAATCATGCTAGCGTAAGTACTAAAATTCCGCGTCATTCAAGAAATAACGCCTGGCACCTGATAAGAATCATTCACAACTTTCGAAACATGCGCAGTAAACGAAAGGCGGGAATCAAACAGCACTTTCAGGTCACGAATAGTATCTGACCTCGCGATAGCTAAACCTAACATGGTATACGGATACTTGCAATGCAGCTTGTCTTACGAGTAAAGGAAACAACCTTGGTCTTACTGGGGTGAAGTACTAACTTATTTTTTAAGCACCAGTTTAGAACTGACTGAACATCGTCTTGCATCTTTAGACAGTCAGTAGTTGAATGAATTTCGCGATAAATCTTGACATCGTCTGCAAACTGCAGCAGCTTTGAATGCTGCACACTGCCTACCAAATCATTCACGAAAATGTTGAATAACAACGGCCTCAGATTGGACTCTTGAGGCACTCCAGTATTTAAAACATTATGAGGCAGAAAAACACCCTTCATACAGCACTCTGCTAGGTCTTCCGCCAAGATAACTTAACAACCAACTGCAAAACGAGGTAGTCATGCCCAACGCTGAGCATTTGGCGAGTAAGAGCTTATGATCTACGTGATCAAAAGCTTTAGAGCAATCGAAATAAATAACATCAGCTTGCCCACAGGACGTGACCTTAAACAGCGTGCGTTCCAAAAATGATAAAGGTTTGTTTCCACTGAACGCCCTTGACAAAAACCATGTTGGTTGAGACAAACAGACGATTTAAAATGAAAATTAATATGCTTATACAGTGCCTTTTCAAATACATTACAAAAAGAGCAAAGAAGAGAAATTGGTCTATAGTTATTAACGCAGTCAGTGCGACCAGATTTATGTCTAGGAACAACCACTGCATTCTTGCATTCTTAAGGAAATACATTGGCCAGTAAGGACATGTTAAAAACATGTAGCCACAGGGACAAAAAAAACCCTGTATCGCTTTACGATGAAAGCAGCAATTCCGTCCCCACCGCATGACTTTTTTGAAGCGAGCTCATTTATTGCGAAAAGCACATCTTCAAGCGTAAGATTCGGAACTGCCAAGCTGCAGGTAGATTCGAGAGGAGCATCGGTCATAACAGTGCATGGAGTAATCAAGTTACCGACGGAAGAGAAGAACGCAGCAAAACGATCACAGACATCGGAAGGCTCAGATGTGTATCCAGAATCGTCTTGCAATGCAATAGTTTTCGTTCGACTAGATGTCCTCATATACCTTGCGTAATTCCACAAAGCATTAGGATAGCGTTTTAAATCGCGTTAAACTGAATTTCGCCGGTTCTCCCGATCACGCCGTATCAGCTTTTTGGCCGCTGAACGATACTCTTTAAACAGACTCTGCCATTTCTTTATACCGGTGTTCTTGTACTTTTTATAATACCTCGCTTTTTTGCGCAACGTACCACGTAGCTCTATGGAAAACCAAAAAGGATCGCTGCTAGTTCGACCACTTCTGCGTGGAATGATATTATTGATGGTTGCAGTTACGATGTCTGTTAGACCTTGAACTGCGCTATCGATATTGGAACAGAGTGAAATAACGCTCCAGTCTACGTTGCGAAGGTGATTGTAAAGACCAAGGCAATCCCCACGGGCGTAGTTATACCCAAGAGACTGATTACTCGCAGACGTCCGAGCAGGAAGTAAAATAAGCGTGAAGATAACAAGCCTAAAGCTGAACGTGATTTCGGTGTCGTGTCTATATGAGTGTATTTTTTGACATTTTAGGTGCTGTTTCCCCTTCTCCTTCTATCGTTTCTCCTGGTTTTATTTCCTCATGCCCCCTCCCCCAAACCAGAGCTCGGCGTTCTGACTTCCCCGTGCGCTCTCGTTTCCTCCTCTCCCTCACTTTCTCGGCGCATGCTGGGCGTCAACATTTCGGTAACCATGCTGAATATACCTGAGACTGGGGTAGAAAAGAAAATAAAGGTCGAAGAAACAGAACGGGACAGGACGACAGACGTCGTCCTGTCCCGTTCTGTTTCTTCGACTTTTATGTTCTTTTCTACCCCAGTCTCAGGTATATTCAGCATGGTTAACATCCACCAGCTCGCCTCCACCCTTACTATTGTATCTCAACATTTTGGTGCTACTGCAAATGAACATCATTTCGACCGTGCCGATGCTTAACGGATGCGCACAAGGGAACACGCGTACGTACAAAGACATTTTCGTGCGAGGAAATCGCTCGATCCCTTCTTCCCTTAAGTGGCCGTATATCTCACCCTTCCGTGTCCTCGGACGAGCGACAGTGCCCTCCTGGCTCTCCAGCGTCGACCTGACACTGCCCGGGTCGGAGCCCGTGGCTGCAACGCTCGCTTTGTCGGGGTTCGACATTGTGCGGCCCTCTGCGTGGATCCCGGGTAGCGGCGGGGTTTTGTATCTAGTCTCGCGTTCGAGCGGTCGCTTAGCAACACCGACTCGGGGACAGCCGCCGCCTGGAAACGAAACAACTATGGGCTCAGTGGCGGTTATTTTGAACGAGCGGGCGGTACAGGGACTCGAGCTAGTTCGTGCGCGTTTTGTATATTCGTAGCAGCCGATCATCGAGGTAGGAAGATTCTGGAGGCGACATGACGGCACCAGAGGTGAAGACAAAAGCGTAGAGGAACACGCCCCAAATGATGACCAAAAACCACAGCTCATTTGGTCACCCTGGGGTGACCGCAGAAGTGTGGAAAAAGAAGCCCCGACGATGACCAAAATTACAGCTGTTTTGGTCATCATCGGGGGCGTGTCCCTCCACACTTCTGGCTTCACCTCTGGTACCGTCACATCGCCTCCAGAAGCTTCCTCCCTCCATGCAGCCGATCGATCTTTATATGACAATTACAACTTGGAGTCCTAGAGTTAGGGGTTTATTTTTACTTTAACATGATATGGTTTCGCAAATGTCCTTCCCCACCAAAAAAAACAAAACAAAAAGAAAACCTTTCTAAAAAATTTGGTGCGTCTAGTTTCCCTCAAAGCGCTCGGGAGGGCCGATGGCTCCATTTTATGGATGGCTCCATCTTACGGCCACATCTTGGTAAATAACGAGGCTGAAAATAAACATATGATTATATAAAAAGAAAGTAAACACTCCGAGTTGTTACATCGCGTGCGTGACGTTTCACGTGTCATTTTCTTACAGGTTACAATAAAGCGATATGCGATCGCTTATTACCGTCATACTTGCAGCAGTTGCCAAGACTATAAGAAGCCGCTAAGGCTGAAGAGAGAGTTTGCTAAGGCTGAAAGCACGTCTCTGATATGCCTATTGAATTGTGTATCCCGAGCTCTTGTTTCTTTTTGAATACGTACATTTATGCTAGTTAGACTAAAATGAGTATTTGTACTATTTAAATCGCGCGAATGAACCTCTCCTTTTTAGTACTGTAACACCCGAAATTTCTACAAAAAAATATTTATTCATTTATGCGTGTATTTATTTAATTGCCGATTTTACTGCCCGTTTTGTCACGAGGTGCTCAGCTGGCGGAGGAAACTTTCAAATAAATCGGAATTACCGATGTACGTAAGATATATCCGTGAAGTATATATGAACCCTCTGCAACCCGGATCCCACGTGGTGCACGATCGAGTGAACTGGACCGGGCTCGTCCGTTGAATGCGTGTTCAAAACATAAATAATGTATATGAATGCATGGAATAACTGAAGAGCAGAGTTTCACTTCGACGTCTATTGAACATTAAATGAACCCAAAATCAGTTACGTCTATCGATAACGCGTTAGCTAACTACGGTGTGAAGACAATTGTCCGCGCCACGCGGTGTGCAAGGAGGGAAGCCTGACCTGCGCGGGCCGACAGTTATTGTCCCCGCCGGTGTCGGTCGTCAAAACACCACTTATATGCGCGTCCTTTTGAGGGTGTTTCCTACTGATCGACTGTGATCTCGTGGTTTAGGGGCCGCGTTTGCAACATGAGCTGCGAGGTGGTGACCAAAGAGTCGGTGGTCTCAAAGCTTCTTCACCTTTCCACCTGCTTTCCTAGTCGCCCCGCGACAATGCCACGCATGCGTACTTGGGACTGTTTGCTCAGGAGACGTCTTAATTGCAATCGGCTCTTGGGAGAACAGCGTCTTTTGATAGCGCCATCTCTTGTTGGAGATAAAATAGGAGGAAGGAAGGCTACTTAGCCCTCCCGATCCGCTTCGTAGCAACAACACGACCATTTGATAGCCTCTGGGACTGACCAGCTGAGTGCCCCATGGACACAAAGACAGGGAAACGGATAGCTTCGTGAAATCCCGAAGCGCCGTTGTTCACCATAATCCGATATCCTACGAGGAAAAAAATAAACTTTTACAGCAATTGGTGCCAAGCCGAATGTTATTTATGGTTCGTGAATGCGAAGCTCTAGAGTTAGTTTTTGTGGAGGCGCTAGAGAGGTCGTCAATGTTGATACGCGTATGAATATAGGTTTTCAATCTATCCCTTCACCGCACAGTGTGTGAGAACAATTAGGTACAGTATGTTTGGTACTTTAATAGGCAATTTTGTTGTTCAAACGTATTGAAGTAATAGCTTTCAGTCTTTATTTACACCATTCCATATTATTGTATTGACAACGTATGTAAGGGCCCCAAAAGACAGTACATTTCAGTGTGTGCCCAATGACTGTATTACGAGCATGTAATTAAACGTCAATGATAATTATTTAAAGTAATTTTAAGTGCCATAACTTGTTAGTAGCTCTTTAGGTGACGGACGCAATGCGGTAGTCTCAGGACAAGTTATGTGGAATGGTAAAGCCCAATGTGCAAGTACTTGTGCTGTTCCTCGCAGCGCTCTTGTCTACACTTTTTAAGATGCGAGGATGGGAAACGAGAGAAATGGAAGGAGGTATTAAAGAAAATCAGAAGCGGTTTTAAATATGAAATAAACACCCGAACCTTGTTAATTAGAGCTCAGCCATCACGAATATTGTATTCGTTTGGTAATTTTATGTGCGGATTTACCGGAAAAGCGCATTCAAAGTAGCGCTGAAGCTACGCCCCTCTGAAGCAGAGGGAAAAGGGAGCGAGGAGGAAGCCCGTGAGCCGAAGTCATAAAATGTCAAGCTGGGGGATTCCGCCGCGACTGGCCACACTTCCCTATAGATAGGCTGCTCTACTGATTTTTCGAGCCGTCATCGTACTGCCGCTACTTAGCGCTTGCTTTTATCAGCTGACCGGTTGTGCTCTTGACTCATTCGCCTGACTTGCTGATTGTTCCCTTGCTTGTTCACGGCTTTGCAGAATTCTCGGGGCACCGAAGCAACTGACTCGCGCTGTTGAGCGATGCCGTATACTCATGTGTAGCCGTCGGCTTGCACGAACACCGCTCGTCGTAGTTGTTCTTCCCGCTTACACTCCTTTTCACTCCGACACCGAGATTTCAAAGGGATCGGTTCCCGCTTTGCAAGCAGACGAGTTTGAGCAAGTACACTGTGTTTTGTTCGAAATGTGTTCCAGACAGCACATTTCAAAACAATGCACATATGGGTTTGTGTGTGAAGAAGGCTCGCCTGAACCCGACGCCCTGCCGACTATTTTTGAATGTAAGAAGTCAGTTCATCGCAATAAAAGGCACACCCAAAGAGGAGACGAAACTAAATGGGAATTAAAGGTCGACTGTTCTAGAAAAAAACTAATACATTATTAGTTGTGTTCAATGTACGGAAAAAGCCGCGATCATGTAGCCAAATAGCGGGCTTCCATTGGCTCTTCTGTTTTAACCGCCTTATATAAATGTTTTAGTTTTGGTGTCTTTTTATATCGTTGCAGTGACGGTATTTCTCGGACCGACACCGCTACCGAAGATTAATGCCTGTTGTTTCTTAATCTACTCCGCTACGCAGTCACTTGACAGAGGAGGGCTTGTAATAACTGGTCATGCGATTCACCATGCGACTTTCACGACGCAACTTGTTTTAGCATGATTTTTTTAGAGTTGCTCATATTATTTGAGGTCACATATTTCTTAAGGGTAATCATAAATTTTGCTAAATTGTCATTTTATGGGTACATATTCTCCTCAAAAACAGTTTTTAGAGATTTAGAAGAAGTATGCGAATGTAGAGGCCCTGGAAGCTTTCACGAACTCGACATCAAGTTGAGAGCTGCCGGGCATAAATCTCCGCTTGTTCTAAAGCTGTAATTGCATAATAATTGGTGGCAAACAAATAAAACTCCGCAGAGGATACCACTATCACAAGGATAAACTTTCTGCGTTGAGGGTCCCCCGGTTCTCCTGCTCAGCGGGCACGGCGGAACTGTCCATGATCATATGGCTCGCGAAATGTCATTTCCGAATGCAAACAACACTTTTCACTGCCTCGATGTAGTACTGTAGCCGGTATTAGATCGTAGATTATTGGAGTTTTAGTATTGCGTATAGAAGCAAACGTAAGCGCTGTGCGTTTGCGTTAGAGTTGCGTGTTTCACGCTGCTCATGCGCCTTGTCGCCATGCTCCAAGACCGCAATTTTGGGCTCCTCGCACGCGCAGTGTGGAACACGCAAAGCTAACGCATGCTTGCGTTCGCTCGTGTACGCAATACTAAACTCGCTTCTGTTCCAACGGGTTCTAACGCCAACGAAACGTGCTGCAGTGAGCAGATGTGCAAGTCGGTAGGCGTTCCTTCGAACTGGAAAGGCTGAAATTGGCAGAACGAAGTTGCGTAAAAAGTAAAGAAACTAAATGTTCTGGAAAAATTGGTAATTAAAAAAAAGAAAGAGGTGCAGAATGCGTTTTTTTTTTTTGGTTTTGTGTGTTGTTTCTTCGTTTATTTGGGGGGGGGGGGGCATTTGGTTAGAAAGGATTGGCGGCGACTTTTGAAGTTTTGCCGATTGTCAAATGTAGCGATTTTAATAGCACCATATGCTTTACCCACAATTAATATAATTTTTAGGGGTGTGCGAATACCGAATAGTAGTTTTCGAATCGAATACCGAATCGAATCAAGAAAAAAAAAAAACGAATATCGAATCGAATATCGAATAGTGATTTTATTTGTAGGATTTTTTCTAAGTGTGCTGCGAATGAGATTATTATATGTGCAAAGTATGCGCCTGTTGCAGAATATGCATCTTGTACAAAACAAAAGCTAAAATGTAAAGAAATTCTGGTGAAAAAAATAATAAATAAAAGCAGTTGTTGTTGGATGTTGGGCACTAAAGATTAGGGTTTTGCGAATATTCGAAATTCCGAATAGTAGTTCCGAATAATACTCTATTCGATATTCGCTTCGAGAAGAACTTCACTATTCGCGTTTTTCGAAGTGTTGATTGCGGTCGGTTAGCCCCGTTGAGTGCGCTTCTTACCGAGCACCGGTGCACTACGGAGAAACAATACCCGCAGAAGCAAGCTCCGCGGTTGTTGCTTCTCCGCATTACATGGGTGCTTATTAAAAAGCGAACTCAACGGAGTAACCCGCCGCGACAAACATTTGGAAAAGTATGAATATCGCAGTTGCGTGCTTGGACGAAACCCATACATTCAAAGCGGGATGGTGCACGCGTGCCGGCTGTACATGAAAATAAATGTAAACTTTGTGAATATGTATACTGTAAAATCCTTTATTTTCGGGGCCCCTATTTTTCGCGAATCGGTCACAGAGGACATATCGCGGCCACTAAAGTTCGCGAATCCCAGATACCTGCATTAAAATTCTTGAAGACCGAAATTTTCGCGTGCCTTTAAGTATAGCGAATTTTTTAATTCGCGATATTCGCGGAAATTAAGGGCTCGTGAACATTAAGGGTTTTACAGTATCTACATTGTAGTTAAAGTTAAAATTAAACTGACTGTTTTGCAAGAGTATATGTTGGGCAGAGATGCCCTTACAACCTGCGTTCATCATGCGCGAGTCATTATTTTTTAACTCGAAATTAAAGAAAGAATATTTAAGATTTGTAAATTCACTCATTTGGGTATAGTTTATCCATTTCCATTGGATTCATTTTATGTCAAACTTGTTGTTTACTTCATAAATATAGATAGATTAAGCTAGGCTTATAAATGAATAAGTGGAACAACCTTCACAAGCTTCGCTGGGGTTTTGTCTAAGCATTATGTTATGGTAGTGAAAGGCGTGGAAAAACTATTTGATATTCGATTCGAAAATATTCTGCCAAAACCACTATTTGCTTCGAATTCGCTTCGAACTCAAAATCCACTATTCGCACAAGACTACTAAAGATCCAATATTATGGCACAAATATAATTTGTCCACCCTAAACGTCACACAAAACCAAAGTTACATTCACGCATGCCTTTTTTTCTTGCTAAAAGCAAAACCTAACACCGCGACTTTTTTTTATAAATATTTGTATATTCAAAAAAGGGGCATTTTGCGATATTTGGTTTCCATTTTAAGGAAGAAAAAGGGAACCTGGGATTTTATTTCACATAAATAAACCGATAGATGTTCAATTTGAGTAAAGAGGCTTAAACAATACAATCTGAAGTAAGAAAAAAATACGTGGTTAGGTGGCGCAAGACACCGTCCAACTGCCGCTATGCATCCATTTTTCCGTGTATCTATTCTGTTTTAGAGAGCCTAGATTTAAAAGAGGGAGCAAGCAAAACTGAAACCACGGAGACGGCTTCAGCGCAGATTGGTCGCGTGCGCATGTGTTGTGTTGTCGCGTGGGAAAAGGCGAGCAAACAGAAGGGCGACCGTTCCGGCGTAGTCCAGTGGCTAGGATACCTGGCTCGCACCCAGGAGGCCCGGGTTCGATTCCCGGCGTCGGAAGGGCTGGGTCTCATGGTGTAACGGTTAGCACTCTGGACTCTAAATCCAGCAATCTAAGTTCAAATCTCGGTGAGACCTCTTTTTTATGAGCTCATTTGAGCTATTTGGTGCCGATGCGGATATAAAGGAAATGTCTTTCAAGTGTTCCCGTTCCGGCGTAGTCTAGTGGCTAGGATACCTGGCTCTCACCCAGGAGGCCCGGGTTCGATTCCCGGCGTCGGAAGGGCTGGGTCTCATGGTGTAACGGTTAGCACTCTGGACTCTGAATCCAGCAATCCGAGTTCAAATCTCGGTGAGACGTCTTTTTTATTGGCCCATTTGAGCTATTTGGTGCCGATGCGGATATAAAGCAAATGTCTTTCAGGTGTTCCCGTTCCGGCGTAGTCTAGTGGCTAGGATACCTGGCTCTCACCCAGGAGGCCCGGGTTCGATTCCCGGCGTCGGAACGGCTGGGTCTCATGGTGTAACGGTTAGCACTCTGGAATCTGAATCCAGCAATCCAAGTTCAAATCTCGGTGAGACCTCCTTTTAATGAGCTCATTTGAGCTATTTGGTGCCGATGCGGATATAAAGGAAATGTCTTTCAGGTGTTCCCGTTCCGGCGTAGTCCACTTCCGGCCGCCGAAGCGAAAGGACGTGTGAGCATGAGCTCCGTCGGAGCGGGTTCAGCGGCCGCTGGCCGCGGTAACAGGAACATGGCTTCTGCCGAACAAGACTACCAAGTTATCCTGCCAACGCTTTCAACAGGTACAGTCGGGAGCAAAAGTTTGCGGGGCACGGGAGCGCGCGCCGAAATGCATCGCCGCGCCGTGCAACCGCGCTCCGCCGCATTAAAAAGCCACGCTTTGCGCATGCGCGCCCTTCGTACTGGCAGTCATGTCTCTTTCGCTCGTTTCTGTCCGACTCATTCCTGATAACCGGAGTCGGCGCCAAGGGCGTAAGTTGCCGTTTCGTTGGCTGTCATGCCTCGCGTCCTCTTCAGCTGCCTCAGCAGCAGCGCTGGGTGACGGAGCGCCTGGTTACCCCCCTCCCCCTCTTCCCCCTGCGCGACCTCCTCGCCAAAGCGCGGCGGCTGAGCAACAGGGCTGAGACGGCTGAAGCAGACGCACAGCATGACACCCAGCGAAGCGCTAACTCGCGCCCCCTCGCGCCGACTCCTGTTATCAGGAGTGCGTCGAAAAGAAACGAGCAAAAGAGACATGATTGCGAGCACGAAAGAAGCGCATGCGCAAAGCGCGTCTCCTTAATGCGGCGGCGCGCCGTCGGACGGCGCGGCATTAAGTTGCCGTTTCGTTGGCTGTCATGCCTCGCGTCCTCTTCAGCTGCCTCAGCAGCCGCGCTGGGTGACGGAGCGCCTGGTTACCCCCCCTCCCCCTCTTCCCCCTGCGCGACCTCCACGACAAAGCGCGGCGGCTGAGCAACAGGGCTGAGACGGCTGAAGCAGACGCACAGCATGACACCCAGCGAAGCGCTAACTCGCGCCCCCTCGCGCCGACTCCTGTTATCAGGAGTGCGTCGAAAAGAAACGAGCAAAAGAGACATGATTGCGAGCACGAAAGACGCGCATGCGCAAAGCGCGTCTCCTTAATGCGGCGGCGCGCCGTCGGACGGCGCGGCAATGCATTTCGGCGCGCGCTCCCGTGCCCCGCAAACTTTTGCTCCGGACTGTACAACAATTTTGAATACTGCTTTTTTGCACACCGATGTGACCATGAGGCCATACCGTCTGGAACATTTTCGTGACGCCCTGGTTGGCCTGGCGCTGCTCCCCGAGGTGGCCGCCTTGGGGGCGTACCAGTACAACCACGTTTGGGCCGTCACTTTCAAGAGTGTCGAGGGCAAGAAAAAACTGCTCGCCGCCGGGGACTTCACAGTCAAGGAAAGACGGTGCGTCGTTGTCGACCCAAGCAACCAGGACACGCGGCTGAAGCTCCACTGGCTGCTGCACCACGTCCCGGACGACGAAGTGCGAGTGGCCTTGGCGCCCTACGGAAAGGTGACGGAAGTCGCCAGAGACATGTGGCGGGCCCAGGGGTACGCCGGCATGTTGTCCACGACGCGCTCGGTGTCCATCAGGCTCAAGGCCGGACTCACCGTGGACTCCCTCCCTCATCAGCTGCGCGTCGCTGGGGACCTGGCGCTCGTGGTTGTACCGGGCAGGGCGCCGCTGTGCTTCCGGTGCCGAGGGAAAGGCCACATTCGTCGAGAGTGTCGTGTGCCGCGTTGTGCTCTCTGTCGGCGCTTCGGCCACGAAGACAGCCAGTGCATAAGGACGTACGCTAGCGTCACGGGGCCCGTGGGGAATGAGGACACGTCCGAGCTACTCATGGATGTGGTCGAGTCCCAAAAAGCAGCCGGCGGCGAAGGTGGCGAGCCTCCCACAGAGGCGACGCCCACCGAGCTTTCCGCCGGGGGCAGAGCCGACAGCGGGAGCGACGGTGAGCGACGCCGTCAGCCTGAGGCGCTGCCTGTGGACGGTACCTCTGCTTCGAAAGGTGTCATAGAGACCGCAGTTTCGGCTGTGGTGGCGACGCCCAGCGAGGAGTCGGAAGCCATGAGTGTCGGGGAGGCAGGCTCCACGGCGCAGTCCCCAAGCGGGCTCGCGAAGACGTCGACTAAGGTATAATCGTAAGTGCGGTCCTTCCCGAGGAACCGCCCCGAAAAGCGACTCCTGTGCGTCGGGCAAGCGTCAAGCCTAAGCCCAACATCCGTCCGGAGAGGCGATCACCGGCGACACCGCCCCCGAAGGTGCAATAACCAGTTTTTTGTTGGGCACCGCTTCTCGGACTGGAAACCGACAGGACTTTGAGGGGACGATGTCCTCGTGCCGCCGCTTTGTGGCCCGAACTTTCGGCGAACTCTCTCGTCGGACCCACCGGGCGGCACACCGGGACTGTGAGTCTGCCGTCGTTTTTCAGCGACTTGAGCTGTGCACCATGCGGCCCGTTTGATCTAGTTTTTTATGGCAGTAAGCCTTGAGACAGCGCTTCGCGTCGGTACGCTGAACGTGCGAGGCCTGGGAGCAAGGCGGCGGCAGTACCAGCTGAGCCGCCTTTTCCTGGAAAACGACCTTGACGTAGTCGCTGTCCAAGAGACAAAGGTGGAAGGCGAAGAGCAGACGGACCGCATGGTGCAACCTTTCAGATCACGATACAATGTATGTGTGTGCCACTCCGTTGGTACATCAGGCGGTTGTGCTCTTTTTTTGCGTAATTCTTTGGGAATTGCAGAAGAAACAGTGATTGTCTGTGAATCAGGTCGCTTGATTGTTTGTGATTTTTCTTTTTCGGGGTTGCTGTGGCGAGCTATCTGCGTTTATGCGCCAAACCGGGAGAGTGATAGGAGAATTTTTTTCGAACGCGTTGAATCTTATCTAAACTGTGAAAGATTTGTTATTTTTTTTTTGTGATTTTAACTGCGTCTGCGCTATAGAAGACAGGGCGCGACAGCTGCCGCTTCGGGACCAAAGTGCTTTATTTTTGAACTCGTTAGTGCAGGAGTGCAATTTAGAGGACGTCGGGTTTGTTTTGTCGAAGGCACATTTTCCCCAGTTTACACACTTCCAACGCGAGAGTCATGCGAGGCTAGACAGAGCGTATATCTCCGCAGCCCTGGTTCCATTGTGCAAAAATTACGAAGTGAAACACGTTTCTTTCAGTGATCATAGCCTGGTAATTTTTTTTATCGGATCAAAGGAAACAAAATCGCAGTTCAACTGGGAATTGTGGAAATTTAATGATAAGCTACTGAGAGATGAGATTTTTATAGACGGGGTAAAACAAAGCATTGGGAAATTGCTGGAAGCTGAGTCGGGAAATGCTGTTGAACTGTGGGAGCACTTTAAAGACGAAGTCAAAATTAACGCGATTCAAAGATCGTGTATCTTACGCCGCCAGGAAAAGCAAAAAGAAAAAGAGCTACAGTGTCAGTTAGATTTCCTTTTAAGCGTCGAATGTGCAACACCCGGAAAGTTTACGAGGGAAATAAAAGAAGTTAAAAGTAAACTGGAGCTTATCGATATCGAAAAATATAGAGGAGCCGTGATAAGAGCCCGCGCCGAACGTCTGTGGTTGGGTGAAACGCCGACGAAGCGTTCACTTGGGGACGAGAAAAGATATGCGACGCAAAATGAAATAAAAGAAATAGAGCATGGGGCCGTGGTGACTCGCGATAAAAAGACCATCGAACGCGCTTTCGTGGAATATTACCAAGATCTTTTGGATCGCCGCAGACACGTGGAAGAAGGATTTGCCAGCGTCCTTTTGCCCCTCATGCCAAAATTAGATGATGAAATTAAAGCCGGCCTTGAGGCACCGATTAGCGTGAGAGAAATAGAGAAGGCTATTGATGAACTGACTCCAGGGAAATCGCCCGGTCCCGACGGCTTAGGTGCCGCCTTCTACAATGCTTTCAAAGCTGATGTGGCTGAGGTCCTGCACCGCACGATAACGGAGGCGTACGATAGAAAAGCAGTGCCTCCATCCTTCCGGAAAACGCATATAGTATTAATCCCCAAAAGTGATGATCCCGCGAAACTGTTGTCTGTTAAGTCCTACCGTCCCATTAGCCTAACAAACGTAGACTATAAAATCGTCATGAAGGTCTTAGCGGGAAGGCTGCAAGGTGTAATAAAGTCTATCGTCGGACCCCATCAAACATGTGGCATCAAGGGGCGAACGATTGCAACTAACATACACGTAGCAAGAAGTATCTTGGAATGTTGTGATGCTTTCGAAGGTCGCGTAGCTATGTTGCAGCTTGATTTGGAAAAGGCGTTCGATAGAGTAGCACATGACGTCCTTTTTTGTATTTTAGAGCACGTGAACGTTGGGTCTTTATTGTTGGAATGGGTTAAAATGTCCATCGCGGAGTGTTATGCGAGTGTGATTGTTAATAAGAAAGTTACAGAAAGTTTTCAAGTCCTCTCCTCGGTACGGCAAGGGTGCCCATTATCGCCATTGTTGTTTGCTCTCTATTTAGAGCCTTTTTGTTTAAAACTCCTTTTTAATGAAAGAATACGCGGTTTTAGGTTGTTGTCGAGCGAAGTCAAGATACTTTCGTACGCAGACGACATTGCCGTCTTCTGCGAAGACAAAGAAAGTGTTTGCGAGGTAGTCAAAGAAGCACTTAATTTTTGTAAATTTTCGGGCAGTGTTATCAATTGGGATAAATGCGTGGGCTTCTGGCATGGTAGCTGGGAAAGTACACCAGCTGTTTTTGAAAGAGTTACTTGGTCTTGTTTGCCGGGCAGGTACCTCGGAGTGCCGCTTGAGCACTACCGCGATTCTACTGATTATTGGAGGGAAGAAGTCGAGAGGGCTCGGGATAAAACGGCAAAGTTGGGGGGTCTAAATCTTTCAATGTTTGCCCGCTCCACAGTTTGTAATTTGTTTATCGTTGCTAAAGTCTGGTACGTGCTCCAGGCTTTGTGTATGTCTAGAATAAGCGTTCAAAAGTTTCACCGAGTGTTCGCGATTTTTGTGTGGGGGTCGGTATGGGAGCGCACCGGTCGTACAAATTTGTTCCGCTCTGTGAAAAGTGGCGGGCAAGGCCTGGCTCATCTATTTCTGCGGCAAGTGGTGTCAAGATTTATGTTCCTGCGGGATCAGGGGGATCCTTTTCTGCGGACTGTATTACAAGTTAGGCTCCGTAAGGCACTGTCTGAGTTTGTTGTGTCCTCGAGTGATGTCAGATGTACGCGGGTTCGAGGTTTCCTGCGCGAAGTGATTTTGGCTTTCCATTTTCTCAAGGTTCGATTTTCGTTGGAGTACTTAAGCGAAGTTACACGAAAGCGCCTGTACAAAGACTTAGTCGAGGTGGTCTTCCCTGTGCCTTTGTATCGGTCTCTTTTCTGTGAGGGCCCGGGCGAGGATGTCCTTAAAAGAGTTAAACGGATGCCAGTAAGGCCAGCCGTGAAGTCTTTCCTTTTTCAGCTGCACACCGGCACGCTTCCCGTTAAGCCATGGCTTGAAGAAAAAGGCATTTTTGTTCCTTGGTCGATTAACTGCCTCTTGTGCCGGAAACCCGAGACTATCGATCATATTTTCTTGGATTGCTGGGATGCGGTATTCCACTGGGACATTATGCAGCGTACTTTAAAAAAGAGTCTCCCAGTGTCATCCTATGGCATCCGTTTTTTTCCCGTAGAAAATGAAGGGGGCGTTCCCTACGACATGTTTATGGCCTTGGCCCTGCACAGCATGTGGAAATCGAGGATGGCTGTGCGACACGCTGACGTCGATGCTCGCCCCGTGCGGGATTACTTTATAGAGCATATTGTTCACTTAAGAGAATTGTACAGAGCACAGAGTGAACAGCCTGACTGGATTCCAGTGTTAGACAGTCTTGTCGCCCTGAGAGTCTTTTAAACCATGTGCGCCGGCTAGGCCGAGCCGGATGCTTTTAACCTTCCAATTTTTGTGCGATTGTTTAACCACGTTTATGTGCCAAGCCGGCAATAAAGAAAAAAGAATCCGGCGTGGTCTAGTGGCTAGAATACCTGGCTTTCACCCAGGAGGCCCGGGTTCGATTCCCGGCATCGGAAGGGCTGGGTCTCATGGTGTAACGGTTAGCACTCTGGACTCTGGATCCAGCAATCCGAGTCCAAATCTCGGTGAGACCTCTTTTTTATGAGCTCATTTGAGCTACTTGGTGCCGATGCGGATATATAGCAAATGTATTTTATGGGTTCTTGTTCCGGCGTGGTCTAGTGGCTAGGATACCTGGCTTTCACCCAGGAGGCCCGGGTTCGATTCCCGGCGTCGGAAGGGCTGGGTCTCATGGTGTAACGGTTAGCACTCTGGACTCTGAATCCAGCAATCCGAGTCCAAATCTCGGTGAGACCTCTTTTTTATGAGCTCATTTGAGCTATTTGGTGCCGATGCGGATATATAGCAAATGTGTTTTAGGTGTTCTTGTTCCGGCGTGGTCTAGTGGCTAGGATACCTGGCTTTCACCCAGGAGGCCCGGGTTCGATTCCCGGCGTCGGAAGGGCTGGGTCTCATGGTGTAACGGTTAGCACTCTGGACTCTGAATCCAGCAATCCGAGTCCAAATCTCGGTGAGACCTCTTTTTTATGAGCTCATTTAAGCTATTTGGTGCCGATGCGGATATATAGCAAATGTATTTTAGGTGTTCTTGTTCCGGCGTGGTCTAGTGGGGGATTCGGCTTCCGGTGCTCGCCGCGCTCGGACGCACGGATGGCTGGCTCCAGCGGAGCTGTGACAACGGCCCTTTCGGGCCGTGGTTTTGCTACGTCTGATATTCCCCAGGACTACCGTATTATTCTGCCACCCCTGCCAACAGGTACCATCGTGCGCACCACTGTTTTTTGCACTGTGATGTCTCGGGAAGGCCATACAAGATTGGTGACTTCAAGTCAGGGCTCCAGAGCATCGGAGTCCTTCAAGACCTCAAGGCGTTCGGCTCTTACCAAATGAACCACGTCTGGATTGCTACCTTCCCCTCGCTGGCTTCAAAGCAGAAGATGCAAGACGCACAAGAACTACGAGTCAAGGGTAAGCGCTGTCTGGTGCTAGACCCTAACAAGGCCGAGGTGCGGTTAAAATTGCACTGGGTGCCGTGCGACGTCCCGGACGACACCATCCGGAGAGCTCTCGAGCAATATATCAGGGTCGAGGGCGTCACTCGAGAAGGCTGGCAGAAAGAGGGGTTTCAGGGAGTTGAATCAACTACGAGAGTGGTGAGCCTCAAGCTCAAAGAAGGCGTCACTTTGGATAGGCTCCCACACCAGCTGCGTCTTCCACATGGCTCGGTGCTCGTCGCTGCGCCCGGGCGCGCCCCAATGTGTCTGCGATGTCGAAGGACTGGACACGTCCGACGTGAGTGTAAGACGCCACGATGCGAACTGTGTCGACGCTTTGGCCATGAAAAGGACGACTGCGTCAGGACCTATGCAACGGTCGCAGACGGCACGGGCGGCATCGACGAGTTCGAGCATCTTATGGACGAGGAAGAAGTGGAAATTACCGCTGGCGGCACACCGACGGCTAGTGGTAACTTCACCGAGCCAAGCGCCTTCAACAGGGCTGCCAATGAAGATACCGCGCCTGCCACGCCCCCCCACGCTCCAAGACTACCCACTGTTATCGGCTACCTCAAAGGCAGACGTAAACGGCGGCAGCACGGAAGTCAGCGCTTCCGTCAAGGCTGCGTCACCACGTCAGGTGGGTGAGCCCAACGGCGACTACGGGGGCACCGAGGTGGAGATGCAAGCTACACCGGACGATAAGGACCATGCCAACTTGGAGCCATCGGAAAAAGAGGATTGGGCAAGCACAGAGGAGGAAGGCCAAGGGCTGCACGAACAGCGCCTCAAGATGAAGCAGCCAAGCCAGAGACGTTTTCGATACAACCCCAAGCCTCGGATCCTGCCGTACGCCCGCCGGCAGAAAGACTCTGTATAGGTTCGCTTTATTTGCCCTCTGCTGCATGTTATAGGGGCTTGGTGGTTGGTTGGGTGTAATGCCACACGTTAGAAGAGCGGCCAAGGAGGCACAAAAAGCTTGCAAAATTTAGTTTAAAAATAATTACGCTTAATTGCGTTAGCTTGATAGCCCAAAAAAGGAAGCAATGGCTACTCAACACGCTTTTAGCGGAAAGAGTTCAGGTGGCCTAGCTACAAGAAACTAAGTTAACCACCGAACATGTAAAGCAGGCTGTTCTATTCTTCGAAAAACACTTTGAATTTCGTTATGCCCATGCAATTTCGCATAGTGCATGGCACGGCGATATTAATTCGCAAGCGAAGCGGGATTGTGCTCTTTCCGGAATGGGAGACAGATCAAAGTGGGAGAATTTGCGCGGTTGATGGGGTTTACAATAATGAAGCATTACGATTAATTTCTGTGCATGCGCCGAATCTCGCAGTAGAAAGAAAACTATTTTTCAATCAGCTCAGACAATACGTGAACACCCCGGCGCAGACTATACTCGGAGGAGACTTCAACTGCGTCACTCGAGCAAACGACTCCTCGAAGGGACTCCGACAGGATTCGAGTCTGACGGAACTAAAGAAGCTAATCCGAGACTTTGATTTACAAGACGTAACGGAATTTGTAGAAGCACCTGCTCCCGGCTACACACATTGGCAAGGCGATTGTCACTCGCGCCTGGACCGAATATATGCTTCGAGTCGCTTAGCAGTAGATGCGGCCAGCTATCAGGTTAAGCCGTTAGCTTTCTCCGATCATGCCATAGTTGCGGCGCAGATAAGAAAGGTAAAAGAAAAGCCAAATCGCGACTCATGCTGGAAAAGTTGGAAGCTAAACGAAAATGCTCTCGAGGAGGAGGGGCTGCAGCGCGCAGTTAGAAAACTTATCATAGATAAAGGGGAAGGAAACAACACAACTGCCGTACACTGGGAGCTGCTAAAAGAAGAGATAAAAATGTGCATTATAGCCTTTTGCCAAGAAAAGTCTCGGGAAAGGAAGGCCGTTAAGAGGGACGTGACCAAGGCGCTGCAAACTCTAATTCGAGAAGAAAATAGGACGCCCGGTGTGTTTACAGCTGATATTCGAGAATGTAAATCCCAACTGCTCGGAATACTAGAGGAGGAGTATCGCGGAGCAATGGTCAGATCACGATTACGGACGCTAGGGCGTTCTGAAGACCCTACGAAAATCTTTAAAACGCGTGAGCGCGAACGCGCCAGCCGCAACCAAATTAATCAGCTTCAAAGTAAAGGGAACACCATCTCCGACCCCGCAAAAATAGAACGAGAGCTGGTCACCTTTTTCAGCAGCATTTTTGGTAAACAGGGGAACCTCAACAGGCAAGCAATAAAACGTGTGCTGGATATCATGCCACAGGTACCAGAGACAACAACTGAATTCCTGAACAGGCCTATCAGCGAGTCAGAAGTACGAAGTGCTATTAAGGAGCTAACACCGAACAAATCGCCGGGTGTAGACGGTCTGGGCGCAGCTTTTTACAAAATCTTTTCAGAAGAACTAGTCCCCATTTGAACGCAAGTTTACGGAGACGTGTATAAAAGAAAGCTCCTCCCGCCTTCCATGAGACAGACAGTGACGGTACTAATTCCAAAACGGAAGTGTAGGGGCTCCATTGCAAGTAGTGAAGACTTTAGGCCGATAAGCCTGTTAACAACAGATTATAAGATCCTGGCAAAAATTTTAGCAAAACGCCTGGAAACAGCTTACCAAACCCTGGTTGGAAATCATCAAACGTATGGCTTCAAGAACAGGTCAATATTCGCAAACTTGCACACAATGAGAGTTATAACAGAAACGGCGGAAGCCATGGAACGTCCCACGGCCGTCCTACAAATAGACTTAAAAAAAGCATTCGACAAAGTGAACCATACTTTTTTATTCTCCTTACTAGAGCAATGCGGAACGGGATAGTTTTAGTGAATTTTCTTAAAATATGCTATCGGGACATAAGTACAAGACTCTTGGTCAACGGGCGCAGGTCGTGTAGCATCCCCGTTAAGTCGTCCGTACGGCAAGGTTGCCCAATGTCGCCTATTTTATTCGCCATTTACCTTGAACCGCTGTGCAAAGCAATCTTAAATGACCACAGCATAAGGGGAGCTTGCCTGGGCACAATGTCAGTTAAACTGTTGGCATACGCAGATGATGTGACACTGATTGGGCAATCGCAAGAGGAGGTGAGGAAGGCAGTAGAACATGTCAGTCAGTTTTGTGACGTTTCAGGAGCGAAAATGAACCCAACAAAATCGGTCGGGACCTGGCTGGGACCATGGCCATCCAAGCCAGAACTATTCTTGGGTATAGCGTGGTCAACACACATCTCCAACTACTTAGGGGTCGGATTGGGCAGCACGCGCGCGCAGCTCAGGACAGGCGTAGATGGCATACATTTGAACACCTTGAGGGCGAAGCTTCCAGAATGGTGGGGGAGGTACGTACCACTTTTGAATAGAGCGTATGTCAGCAATGCAGTGTTTTTTTCAACCGTTTGGTATTCAGCGCAAGCGGTGCCGTGTAGGCAGCTCGATGTACAGAAAGTGCATAGATTCTGTGCAACGTTTGTCTGGGGTTCTGGTTTTGAAAGAATGCGCCGGAGCAACCTTTTCATAAGTAGGCAAAAAGGAGGACTCGGATTAGTAAACTTAGAAATAAAACTAAAAGTGCAGCGGTTTCTTGTTTTCCGAAACCGAGACAAAACTCCCGCGCTGGTGGCGGCGTTCCGAGAGCTTGGTGGACACTACCTTGCTCCCTGGATGAAAGAAACAGACGGCGCTCCAAAGAAGTGCTCGACGCTTCTGAACGCTTCTCATGGGAATATCTAAACAAAGTAAAGAGGAGACGTCTTTATTGGGATACTCTAGACCTCGTAATGCCGCCTCCAATGTATCGCCAAATGTTCCCCGACGCCGAAAGATCGGACGTGTTTGAAAGGTTAAGTGTTTACCCTGTTCGCCCAGGCACAAGGGACTTTTTTGTGCGCTTCCACACGGAAGTCCTGGCGGTTAAAACATGGGAGGAACAAAAGGGTTTTTATTTGCCCTCGGACGTGAACTGTGCTATATGTCCTGTCCCGGAGACGTTGCAACACACGTTTTTGTATTGTTCTAATGCCGAACTCTTTTGGGCGCAGCTACGCGCAACGTTAAGGATTGAGCTGTACCCAACATGGCACAGCATGAAGTTTCTTGTCACTCCCGATCCGCAACAAAGCAGGTGTTACGAACTTCTCACTCTGATCGGTCTGCATGCGATATGGAACTCGCGCACCGATCATACTTTGGTGCGTGAACGCGGAAAATCGGCGTGGCGCCACTTTCTAGATGGATTAAAGTATACGTCATCGATCATCAAAGAAACCTCTTTTGAGGAAACAGAGCACTGGGAGAGATTCCAATCTCTAGTGAAGTAAGGACATCGCAGACCGCAAGCAACCCCTAGAGGGCTGCCGCCACGCTGATCGGTTGAGCTGCAGTTCGTTTCATATGTCATGTAAATAATTGTTGCTGTAAGTTGTGTCAAAAGCACTGACATTTTAAAATGTAAATAGCACCCAATACTGAAATAAAAACGCCAAGCTGGCAAAAAAAAAAAAAAGGCGTGGTCTAGTGGCTAGGATACCTGGCTTTCACCCAGGAGGCCCGGGTTCGATTCCCGGCGTCGGAAGGGCTGGGTCTCATGGTGTAACGGTTAGCACTCTGGACTCTGAATCCAGCAATCCGAGTTCAAATTTCGGTGAGATCTTTTTTTTTATGAGCTCATTTGAGCTATTTGGTGCCGATGCGGACATAAAGCAAATGTCTTTCAGGTGTTCCCGTTACGGCGTGGTCTAGTGGCATTCTTTTTCCGGCACTCGTCGAGTACGGACGCAAGAATGGCAAGCTCCCACGGAGCTATGATAACGGCCCCCGCGGGCCGCGGTGACTCGGCTATCGGCAATATCGCTGCTATCAAGGACTACCGTATCGTCTTGCCTTCGCTGCCCTCCGGAGAGGCGATGAAGCGTGCAGTTATTCTGCACTGTGACATCGCCGGACGACCCTACAGGATCGAGGATTTTCGGCAGCCGCTGAAGGACGCCGGCGTCATCCAGGACGTGGGAACCATAGGTGCGTACCAAATGTCGCACGTATGGCTCCTCAACTTGCGGACGGACGAGGCAAAGAAGAAGCTTCTCGAAGCCGGGCAGCTCGTCATCAAGGAGAAGAAATGCTTGTCATCGACCCAGTACGGCGTGAGCTCCGCATAAAGCTACACTGGGTGTCTTTCGACGTTACCAGTGACGCTATACGACGAGCTTTTGCGGAGTTTGGCATCGTGAAGGAAGTGACGAGCGAGAAGTGGAGGGTCCCGGACTTCGAGCACGCCGAGTCGACAACCCGACTCGTCCGCCTGGAGCTGCGCGAGGGTGTCACGCTCGACCGCATCCCGCACCAGCTGCGCCTCGGCGGTGGCACGGTCCTAGTGGTAGTTCCCGGCCGACCTCCGATCTGCCTCAGGTGCCGTACCACGGGGCACATTCGGAAAGACTGCCGAGTCCCTAGGTGCAGCGAGTGCCGCGCCTTCGGGCACGAGCAGGCCGACTGCACCCGGTCGTACGCTCGGGCAGTTGGGCGAGGCACCGACGGAGGAGATCAGAGCGAGCTCCTCATGGACGAGGAAGAAGCAGAACGAGCAGCGGCGTCGGCGGCCACGCAAGACAAGGCCGAAGATACGAAAGAAGTCGTCGTTGTCGCCAAGGAAGGACGTGAGCCCGACGGGCAACCGAAAAGTACGTCTTCTGTCCCGGCTGCTCAACCGGGGTCGGGGACCGGGACCACCGCCAAGGTGGTGGACCCCGTTCCTGCACAAAGTGTGGACAGCCCTCCCTCGGAGATGGACTTCGACGTGGCAGCGGTAAAGCGTCGCCATGACGAGGTCAGCGCGGCATCGCAGGAGAGGCGGCTCAGTCAGCTTGAAAAGCAATGGAAGACTGGCAGCGGACGGGGGATACGCTTCCCCAGCAAACCGCGTTCGTCGTCGCTTACACGTGGCGACTAGCATGCTCCGTGACCGCCTGCTGGACTGGAACGCGCTTCACTACGCTAGCTGACAAGGGTAAGCGCTGTTAAGAATGGAACCTTCGGCGGCCTTCTTCCGAGTTTCAACGCTGCGGAAACGAGTCAAGACGAGTCCGGGACCGTCGCCCGCTTGTCGGGGCCTGCGCGAAACGAGTCCCGACGAGTCCGGGACGGGTCCATATCACAAGAGCGAATGACATTTTAGCGAACGGCGACATTTGAGCGAATGGTCGTTTTAGCGAATAACGGGGGCGCGCGTTAACCCATCCGTCGCGCTGCGCTTTACGCCGCTTCGCGGCGACAGTCTACGGCAACTCATTACAAAAATAGGGACTCACTTGGCCCACCCGAAAACGCCGCTTCGCGGCGTCCGACTATTCGCTAAAGTGTCGTTCGATGAAACGTGGGCGTTCGCTAAAACGTCATTCGATCAAGTGAGTGCCTCCCGTCCGGGACCGTCGCCTGCGTGACGGGGCCTGCGGCAACAAGTCTCAACGCGCCCGTGACGTTAGCGGGACGTGTGTGTGTGCGTGGTGGTTGGTGCGCTCGGGAAAGGGAGAGAGGCATGGCCTAACTGCGGAGAACTTTGGCTACGTCGCACTGGACGGCGGACTTTGCTGCATCGCACTTGACGGCGGGTTGCTGCATCGCACTGGCTGCCCTGGCGGGGAGTGAGGGAGAAACGGACCCTATATAAGGCGGAGCGCGAGGCTGCTCCGTTGTTCTCTCGGATTTGACGACTGTATCGCTACCATGTAATTAAACCGTTCGTTACGTTACCAAGTCTCCCACCTCCACTGAACCCCTGGGTTCTTCACTTCGGGGAATGGACGTCGTCTCGAGCCAGGAAGCTTCCGGACGTGCGGCCTAAACCCCGCCTCGAACAACTGGTTGGCAGCGGTTGGGATCGGACCATGCGACATCGTGCTACATCTGTGGGTGAGCGTTTGGACTTTGCTTTGAGATTCGCCAGGCTTCAGATTATGGGTAATTAATTTTGAACTGCTGGGAATCTTTAGTGTTTGACTCGTGCGCTAGGTTTTTGTACAACCTCGCGACAAGTTTTAGAACAAAGCCAAAGCTAAAAAGCAGCGATCATGGATCTAATGAGGTTACTGAGAACAGATTTACTCTGTTTATGTGAAGAATTGGGTGTGGAGGTGGAGCAAAAGATGAAGAAATCTGAGATCAGTAAAGCAATTTCAGAGAGCGCGGAAGCAGAGGAAATTAAAATTGCGTGGGAATTACTTCAGAACGCTAAAAGTGAAGCTGCGGCGAGAGAGGAACGAGAACAGGAGCAGGCTGCAGCAAGAGAGGAACGAGCGCAGGCTGCAGCGGCAGAGGAACGAGCGCTAAAAAAGCCTAGAGCTCGAAATTGAACAACAGCGATTAAACTCGCAGAACAGTAGAGTTGGGGCTCCGGTACGAGCAAGTGAGGCCGAGTCGTATCAAATGAAGAAGCTCCTGCAGCCGTTTAAAGTTGGGGAAGACGTGGGCCTATTCTTAGTTAACTTTGAGAGGACATGTGAGAAGTTGAGCTTCGCCCCAGAAACGTGGCCGCAACGGCTTTTGACTTTGTTGCCCTCTGAGGCTGCAGAGGTTGTCGCGCGCCTTAGTACTAGAGACGCGGACGACTACGACAAGGTGAAGTCGAGCCTTTTGAAGCGGTATCGCCTTTCTGCCGAGGCGTTCCGTCAAAGGTTTAGAAACGCATCCAAAAAGAGCAGCGAGGGCTACTCGGAATTCGCGTACGGGCTTAAAACCAACTTGATAGAATGGTTGAAGAGCGAGGAAGTGTACGAAAGCCGAGACAAGGTAGTCGAGTGCGTGTGCCTCGAACAGTTCTTTCGTAGCATTCCGCAGTCAGTCAAGCTCTGGGTGCAGGATAGGGTGGGAGTCGACTCTGTCGAAAGGGCCGCTGAGCTAGCCGAAGAGTACGCAACGCGTAGAAAGCTGAGCGGAGAGGAAAGCGAACCCGGCCGGAGCGATCAGCGCAAGCGCTTCCAACAGGGAAACGGCTCGCGAGAAAAAAGGCCCGAGAAGCCAGAAACAGGACAAAAGGTCCCAGAAAAGAGCGGAGATCCCTCGAGCGGGGATCCCTCGAACGGAGACGAGGCACGGAAAAGCCAAAAAGGGCAGTTCGAGGCAAGGAAGCCGTTCCTGTGCTACAACTGTCAGGAGCCGGGACACACAGCGGCCACGTGTAACAAACCGCGGGTTGTGTTCTCGTACGTGAGCGGTAGTGACAGGGACCTGGAGCTTCTTCGTCCCTATCTTCACGGGCTCCAGGTAAACGGAAAGCCGTGCAGGGTGCTTCGTGACAGTGCAGCGACGATGGACGTTGTTCATCCGTCGTATGTAACTACATCCGACTTTACTGGAAAGGTAGTTTGGATCAAGCAGCTGCTCGAGAAGCACAGTGTCTGTCTGCCTATGGCGAGAATAAGGATAACTGGCCCGTTCGGAGAGCTAGTGACAGAGGCGGCTGTCTCGCAAGCAATCCCGTTGGAGTATCCCTATTTGTTTTCTAACCGGTCAGATTTCCTGCTGCGCGAAAGGGGTCAACAACTGGGAGAAGGACTCGTTCAGTCGTGTACGAGGTCCAAATCGCGTCAGCTCGCCCCTTTGTTAACGAGTGATCCAGAGCGAAAGACAGCTGACGGGGAGCAAGCACTCCCAGAGTTGGAGGCAGAGAAACGGAATGAGGGGGTCCGGGTTGTAGAACAGCCCGACCTCGTAGCACTAGAGAGCGTACGCCGTCCCAACGCGCCGGCGAAAAAGGCGGAGGAAGACGGGATCATTAAAGGATCTCTCGTAGCTCCGGCGTCACATAACTTTGATCCTCTGTTACGAGTAGACAGTGTCTTTGACAGTCGAGCAGAAGAGCGACCCTAGTGTGTCAGGGTTTCGCGGTACAGCTCAGGAGATTGCAAGGACCAATGTGACGGGGCGTGAAAAAGGCGGATTGTTTTATCGGCGCTATAAGGACCGCATTTTCACGTCTAGAAATCACGTGAAAATCGATCACTATGACTTCAGCATAAGAAAGAGGAAAGGCAAATTTAACAGCAATGCCGATGGGTTGAGCAGATTTTTCTGATATCACCAAAAAGAGTAGGGATGATCTCAGAGGTTTTCGTCATCCACGGGAATGAGGATCTAAGTGGGGGCACTTCGTTAAAACCCCAAAATGACCTCACAAATTGCGAAGAGTTTTTGTCTTTTTGTATTTTGTTCATAGTGACCTCTTTGGAAAAATGAGTTTTGCTTTGTCGACGGCGGGTCTCGATACCCGAAATTGCCCTAAGGTTTTAAATTGCATTGTTTTGGCAAATTTTGGTAATCCGTAATCCAGTCTGGCGGGTCTCTGGCGGATTCCGAGCGTTTGACTGCGGTGTGGCGTGGTGTTGTGGGGGACGTTTCCGCTGATGCCTCCGTTGTGAGAGGTTTGGGAGTTTGCTTAGTGCTTGCAGCATCTTCTCAAGGCCTACTCCAAGCCCACCTCTTCAGGCCAGCCATAGTATCACCGGCCATTCGAGGTTTCCCTGGCCCCGGAGGGGCTGTTAAGAATGGAACCTTCGGCGACCTTCTTCCGAGTTTCAACGCTGCGGAAACGAGTCAAGACGAGTCCGGGACCGTCGCCCGCCTGTCGGGGCCTGCGCGAAACGAGTCCCGACGAGTCCGGGACCGTCGCCTGCGTGACGGGGCCTGCGGCAACAAGTCTCAACGCGCCCGTGACGTTAGCGGGACGTGTGTGTGTGCGTGGTGGTTGGTGCGCTCGGGAAAGGGAGAGAGGCATGGCCTAACTGCGGAGAACTTTGGCTACGTCGCACTGGACGGCGGACATTGCTGCATCGCACTTGACGGCGGGTTGCTGCATCGCGGGTCCATATCACAAGAGCGAATGACATTTTAGCGAACGGCGACATTTGAGCGAATGGTCGTTTTAGCGAATAACGGGGGCGCGCGTTAACCCATCCGTCGCGCTGCGCTTTACGCCGCTTCGCGGCGACAGTCTACGGCAACTCATTACAAAAATATGAACTCACTTGGCCCACCCGAAAACGCCGCTTCGCGGCGTCCGACTATTCGCTAAAGTGTCGTTCGATGAAACGTGGGCGTTCGCTAAAACGTCATTCGATCAACTGAGTGCCTCCCGCTGCATCGCACTGGCTGCCCTGGCGGGGGGAGTGAGGGAGAAACGGACCCTATATAAGGCGGAGCGCAAGGCTGCTCCGTTGTTCTCTCGGATTTGACGACTGTATCGCTACCATGTAATTAAACCGTTCGTTACGTTACCAAGTCTCCCACCTCCACTGAACCCCTGGGTTCTTCACTTCGGGGAATGGACGTCGTCTCGAGCCAGGAAGCTTCCGGACGTGCGGCCTAAACCCCGCCTCAAACAGCGCCGTATAAACAGCCTCTACTAGTTGATGGTGACGTTAGAAAGGCCATTGCGTTTTGCGACATTAAACGTACGAGGGCTCTCGGCGAGGCGTAGACAGAACCAGCTTTACCGCCTCGTGACGGAGCAGGACCTGGATATTGCCGCCGTACAGGAGACTAAAGTAGAGAGCGTGGAGCAGACGGACGTTATGGTACGGCCTTTTACGGCGCGATATGATATCTGCGTCAGCCATGCGGTGGGGACGTCGGCGGGGTGTTTTTTACTTATTCGTAATAGTTTAGGAGCTACAGTCCAGTCCGTAATTACGTGTGCGTCGGGACGATTTGTTTTATGTGATTTTAGTTTTTCTTCCTTAGAATGGCGTGTTATTTGCGTGTATGCTCCAAATAGAACTGAAGAAAGGGTCAGGTTTTTTGATGGCATTCAGCATTACTGTAACTGCGAGCGGCGTCTCATTTTCATGGGCGATTTTAACTGTGTGTGTTCTTCGAACGACAAAACCAGTTCTACTGCTCATAGTGATGCGAGCACCGCGAGTTTGATTTCCATAATTAATGAGCATGGCCTTGACGACGTTGGTGAATGCCTCAGAAATGGGCGGGAGGTACAGTTTACCCACTTTCAAGGGGCAAGTCACGCCCGCTTGGATAGACTGTATGTTTCGTTGGAGCTTCTTCCTTTGTGTTACGAGTACAGTGTACGCCCAGTGTCTTTCAGTGATCACTGTCTGGTATCTGCTTGCATTAATGGTAACAAAGAAAAGAAAAATTCGTTTAGCTGGGAGCTTTGGAAACTCAACTCCAAACTCTTAGAGGACGACCTTTTTAGAGCCTACGTACAGGCTTCTATAGAAAAAGTAGAAAATGGGCAAAAATTAGAGTATGGGGCGAAATGGGAGTTTTTTAAGCAGGGAGTAAAGATAAAAGCATTAGAAAGAGCGAGCGCAATTCAGACTGAAGAAAAAAGAAATGAAACGTTACTGCGTTACAACTTGCAAACGCTGATAAAAGAAGAGTGCAAAATGCCGGGTGCATTCAAAGATGATATCTGTGCTTTGAAGGCAAAGCTTGAACTAATTGATAGAGAACGTTATCGCGGAGCGTTGGTGAGAGCGCGGGCTGGTAGGCTGATAGCTGGGGAGACGCCCACTAAGCGCGCCCTAGGCCTCGAAAAAAGGAACGCGCGCCGCAATGAGATAGCAGAAATAGAATATTGTGGTGTGGTTACTAAGGAAAAAAAAGAGATAGAACGCGCCTTTTACGACTATTACAGCACGTTGTTTGCTCATACCTCCGTTCAAACGGAGCGTTTTAAAGAAGAGATTTTGTCTTCTATGCCCCGCCTTGACGACGGAACAAAGAAAGTGTTGGAGGAACCCATTACGCACGAGGAAGTTAAAATAGCAATCGAGGCCCTAAACTCGGGGAAGTCCCCAGGTCCTGATGTACTAAGTGCAGCTTTTTATAAGTCGTTTAAACATGAAATTTCGCCCATCTTATCTATTGTTTTCAACGAAGCTTTTGAGCTGAATGTCCTTCCACCAACGTTTTTGTCGTCGCACACTGTGTTAATCCCAAAAACGGAAAACGAAATCAAACTAAGACAGGTCACAGCTTATCGCCCCACAAGCTTAACTAACGTCGACTATAAAGTACTAATGAAAATAATGGCCAGATGATTACAATCGGTAATAACAGAACTAGTCGGTCCCCACCAAACTTGCGGGATAAAGGGCAGAACTATTTTTACAAACATTCAAAAAGCTCGGAGCGTGCTGGAGTGTTGTGATGTTATGAATAGGGGTGTAGCTATGCTACAAATTGACCTCGAAAAGGCCTTCGACCGTGTACCGCATGAAGTTCTTTTATCTGTCTTAGACCATGTAAATGTCGGTTCAGTTTTACGCGAATGTGTGCGGATGGCGTACAGCGGTTGTACGACCAGCCTTATAGTGAATACGTCGGTTGGAAAGCGCATGAAGGTAGAGCGTTCCGTACGCCAAGGATGTCCTCTTTCACCCCTTCTTTTTTGCATTTATATAGAATCATTTTGTTTGAGCATCATAAGAAGTAACAGTATCAGTGGGTTTAACCTTTTTGCATCGGAAGTACGTATTTTAGCCTATGCTGATGATATCGCTCTGTTTTGCGCAAATCAAGAAAGCATAATTGAAGTTGTGAACATAGTGAAACGTTTTTGTGCTGTCAGTGGAAGCGCTGTAAACTGGGATAAGTGTTTAGGTTTTTGGCATGGCCAGTGGTGTTCCACTCCTAGTGTTTTTCAAAATATAAAGTGGTCAACCACCCCTGTAAAATATTTGGGCGTACCTCTCGAGAATTACCGTGACAGTGAGCCCTATTGGCGCAGGCAGGCACTAGAACTCCGCGAGAAAGCGGAAAGCTGGAAAGGTTGGGAATTGTCTATTTTTTCCCGTGCGACAGTTTGCAATTTGTTCCTTGCTAGCAAACTGTGGTACGTGCTACAAGTGTTGCATTGCTCGCGTGTTAATGTTCAAAAATTGCACCGCGTTTTCGCTGTTTTTATTTGGGGCTCGTCATGGGAACGGACGAGTCGTATGAACCTTTTCCGGCGCGTCCGCGAGGGCGGACTAGGATTGTCACATTTATTTCTGCGCCAAGTTGTGAATCGTTTTATTTATCTTCGAGATGTTAGTGACCCGTTTTTACGAACCGTCTACCAGGTGAGACTGTGTAGAACTCTGCCTGAGTTTATTGTTTCTTCGGCATGTGTGCCAGGCGGCATCCACGGATATCTCACGGAAGTTGTCGCGTCATGCAATTTTTTGGCAGCCAGGTTTTCTTTGAATATTTGAGCGAAGTATCCAGAAAAAAGTTGTATAGGGATCTTTCTGACGTTGTCTTTCCCGTACCTTTGTATAGAGCGTTGTATTGTGCAGGCCCAGGACAAGATGTCTTAAAGCGTGTTAAGAGAATGCTCGTTCCACCTGGGGCTAAGTCATTCTTTTTCAAATTACACACCGGCACCTTAACTGTAAAGACTTTGATGAAAGAAAAGGAAATGTTCGTCCCGTGTCAGCTTTAGAGTGTGGACGGTGCGTCCATCGCGGTTCTCGGTCCAGGAACAAGTGCCCGAGCTCTCACTAGCACGCGATTGTCACGAGGCTCGCGGCATCGGCTGCTTAGTCCACCTGCCGGTGGCGCCGGTACATAACACCTCTTCCCCCTCAGATGTAGCTCCCATAGCGTTCTGGAGGGTGCCTATTTCTTGGAGGTTGCTCCCTTCTTCCGCTTCCGGCGTCTGTCGTATGTTCCGGCGTCGTCTCGGAATTATCTTGAAAGGACGATCTCTCGGTAGGGTGATCCTGTTGAGAGTCCGAAACAGGAGCAGGAACAGACCACTCAGCCAATGGAGTCGATGTCGTAAATCGACGCCTTATTTGATCCACGTGGCGGCGGGTTGATCCAGTTGCTGTCTCTACCAGCCAGGAGCGAATTCCAAGTCTTTTGGTCAACTTCCCTTGGATCCACTTGGGGGTTCCTTTGAAGTTTAGGACATAGACTGCCTGTCCCTCTTGAAACATCCTAAACGGCGGTGTCTTTTCCATATCTCGTTCCTTGTGACTACTTTCTCGACGAGGAAGGAGTCTACTCATGTTAGTAGCAAGCTCCCTGTTGAACATCAAGAATGCTGGTGTTTTTCCTGTCGAGTTGCAAATTGAGTTGTGTTGTTTGTACAGGAATCGAGCAATTCTCATTGACAGCGATCCCGTTTTCTCTCTTGTCAAACTTTGCTTAAGTTCGTAAACCATGCGCTCGGCTTGGCCATTTGTCGCTGGATGGTACGGAGCGCTGGTCACAAACTTCACGCCATTCTTTTCATAAAAGTCTGTTATCTCCTTGGATACGAAGACGCTTCCGTTGTCGGAAACAATCTTGCGAGGCAGTCCAAAAGTTGCGAACATACCTCGGAGTTCTTTGATGACCGCTGCAGATGTGGCACTAGTCATGCTTCGCACTTCTAGCCACTTCGTGTAGGCATCTACAACGACAAGGAACATGTTTCCTTCCAGAGGGCCTGCAAAGTCCAAATGCAGCGTGTCCCAAGGAAGTGATGCGTGATCCCACGTAGGAAGCGGTGCCTTGCTTGGCATCCCCCTGGACTCTTGGCAGATGGGGCAGCTGCCAACAGCGTCCTCTATGTCGCGGTCGATGCCAGGCCACCACACATAGCTGCGTGCAGATGACTTCATGGCCACAATTCCCTTGTGTCCAGCATGCACTAAATTCATGGCTTCAGGACGTGCCAAGGCTGGTATGACCACCCGGGATCCCCATATGACACATCCTCTTTGAGTGGACATCTCTGCGCCTTTTTTTCTGTATGCGGTAAAGTCCTTCTCCGTGAGCTCATGAAGTTTGCCTTGCTGCACAGCCTCGTAGACGCGGGACAGAATCGGATCCGCGCATGTCATGGCTGCTATCTTCTCTGCTGTCAGCGGAGAACTTGTCAAAGCTTCAATCATCAGGACGTCTCCCGGTGAGCAAGGCTCGTCGTCACTGTCAGGTAGGGGCAGACGGCTTAGAACATCCGCGTTCTGGTGTCGTTTTCCAGGCCTGTACACGAGTTTGTAATCGTACGCCGACAGTTTGACGCACCATCGCCGCATTCGGGGTGACAAGACTTGTGGTACCGGCTTCTGCGGTCCCAAGATGCCAAGTAGTGGTTGGTGATCGGTGATAATAACGACACTTCGTCCGGCGATGTATTGGTGAAAGTGCATCGCCCCAAACACCACTGCTAATCCTTCTCGATCAAGCTGTGAGTAATTTTTCTCGGCATCCCCTAGAGTTCTTGACGCGAATGCGATTGGAGCTTCCCTGCCCTCGTGGTCGACCTGCGCAAGAACTGCGCCGACGCCATATGGTGAGGCATCACAGGACAGAAGCAGTGGTTTTGACTCATCGTAGTGAGCCAACGTTGTCTTGCGGAGTACCAACTCTTTCAACTTCCGGAAAGCGAGGGCATGGCGCTCTTCCCAGTGCCAAGGGACGTTCTTGGCTAGTAGTCTGTAGAGATCGCAGGCTACAGTCGCTCGGTTTTCTAAGAACCTGTCGTAGAATGCGAGCATTCCGAGGAACGACTGCAGCGTGGCTTTTGACGTAGGTTCTGGCAACTCCCTGAACGCCTTGATCTTGTCGTTGGTTGGATGAACACCAACCGCATCGATCGTGTGGCCCAGGTAAGTGACCTCAGGAACGCCAAATAGGCACTTCTCACGGTTTGCTCGCAGGCCAGCTTCTTGGAGTCTTGACAGGACAAGGTTCAGGCGCTGGGCGTGTTCCGCGGTTGTGGCACCGCTGACAATGATGTCGTCCAGATACACGCTGACACCGGATATTCCTGCAAGTGTTGTCTCCATGCATTTCTGGAAAATGGCTGGTGCTGCCGAGACGCCGAAAGGAAGTCGCTTGACACGATAAAGGCCCTTTATCGTGTTGATGGTAAGAACGTCAGCTGTGTTCTCGGTGACTCGTAACTGCTGGTATGCTTGAGCCAGGTCGATGGTGGAGAAAATTCTCCCTCCCCGCAGCTTTGCGAGCACCTCTGTCACTGTCGGCAGTGGATATGACGCTTTGAGCGTCACAGCGTTCACGGTGCTGCGGTAGTCACCACAAAGTCTGATGCTGCCGTTTTCCTTCCTTACTACTACAACGGGTGTTGCCCAATTCGAGTGCTGAGTCTGTTCAAGGATGCCTTGTTCCGTGAGACGTTGCAGCTCGGCTTCCACCGCTGGTTTGAGCGCGAATGGCACAGTGCGAGCTCGTAGAAACTTGGGTGACGCGTTGTCTTCCAGTTCTAGGCTGACCGCTGGTCCGTTGTAGCCGTTCAGGTTTCCGTCAAAAACTGACCCGTACCTTTCGATGGTGGCTGTCAGGCTGCCGTCCAACACCACCTGGTGCACGCCGCTGAGGCCAATTCCCAGGGCTGTGAACCAATTCCGCCCAAGAAGGTTACATCCGGGGTGCTTCATCACAAGAAGAGGCAAATTCACTTTCAGTTTCTTGAACTGGACCATGACGTGAATTGTTCCCAGAGATTCGATGCCTTCCCCAGACCAGGTACGCAGAGCGATGTTATCGTCTGTAAATTCCGGAGGGTTTCTTGGCCACGCTGCTCGGAAAGTTTGTTCGCTGATCAAAGAAAACGCCGCTCCCGAGTCCACCTCAAATCTGAGAGGAACACCCTGAACCTCCAGGCTTATCATAACCTTCTCTGCCGGCTCCCGCCGCGGTGTTACGGCGTACAAGTCACCCAGCGTGCCTGACGGTTCTGTAAAGGGGCCATGATTTTCCTGTGGTTCGAGTGCCTGTACGGAGTTTTGGCTGTTTTTCTTTCTCTTGAAGCAAGCTTTCGCGATGTGTCCCGTCTTTTTGCAGTACCGACACTGCGATGTTCGGAACTTGCAAGAACTAGGACTGTGGAGTTCTTCGCAGCGATAGCAGGGCGTGGACGATGGCGTCGTATTCTCCTGGCGACGATGCGCCGGACGCGTTTTTTCCGCTTTGTTTATTTCTTGAAAATCTGCTTTTATTTGCCGCTGGTGGTCCTTGGCGCTCTCGGCTCGTACGGCAATGTCGAACGCCTTGAGAAACGTAAGGTCCCGCTCCGCAAATAGCCGCTGCTGGAGATTTTCATTTTGAAGACCGCAAACAAAACGATCGCGCAACATTATGTCCATGGGTAACATCGTCGCGTTGCTGGAAACCGCTGTTGTGACCGTGCTGACCGTGCCGTCGGCTGCCCCAGCAGCTAGTGCTGAGACGGGAAGGCTAGCTGTGCTAGTCGTCGGAGTCACTTGAACGTTCCCAAAATTGCAGTCTGCTGCAAGTTTCTTAAGAGCAGCGACGTAAGCGGTCACTGACTCTTCGGGCTGCTGATCTCGCCGTTGGAACTTGCAACGGCTGAACAGTTCTGCCGGCCGGGGATCAAAATGTGCTTGGAGCAAATTCACGATCTCCTCGAAAGTCAACTCACTTGGAGACCTGGGAGCCACCAATGCCTTGACCGTTTCAAATGTGGAGGGACCACACAGAGTTAGCAGAACGGCCCGTTTCTTGGTGCCATCCCTGATGCCGTTGGCCTCGAAGTAGTAGATGAGCCGCTCCGCCCAAGATGACCACCCCTTTCCCGAGAACGCTTCCATGGTGCCGTGAGTCGCCATCTTCTCAAAGCCGCAGGTTCGTTTCTCTCACTCGTCGCCAATTGATAAATACAAGCTTTACTGTCAGCTTTAGAGTGTGGACGGTGCGTCCATCGCGGTTCTCGGTCCAGGAACAAGTGCCCGAGCTCTCACTAGCACGCGATTGTCACGAGGCTCGCGGCATCGGCTGCTTAGTCCACCTGCCGGTGGCGCCGGTACATAACAGGCGACCACTGTTTTTTGTGTCAAAAGCCCGAGACAATTGAGCATGTATTCCTGGAGTGCTGGGATGGTGTCTTTTTCTGGGACGTCCTCCAACGCACCCTCAAAAAAGATTTTCCGTTAGACATGCATGGTATTAGATACCTACCAGTTGACAACAAGGACGGCGTGCCCTTCGACATGATCATGTTACTGGGCCTGCATAGTATTTGGAGGTCACGGATGGCTACGCGCCATGCCGACATTGACGCGCGCGAGGCTCGGGAATATTTCAGCGAGAGTATTGCCTCGATTGTTGAAGTGTACAAGGCTCAGAGCTAAGTGCCAGAGTGGATTCAACAACTGGAAGCAGTTAGGAATTTAAAAAGATTTTAACTTGTACTACTAGCTGAACTAACTTGTAACTACTAACGTGTACTACTAGCTACTAGTAGTTTTTTAGCACTGCCAATTTTGCTGTTTTTGTCCTCAGACTTGTATATATTGACTTGTAAAAAACGGCAATAAAGAAAAAAAAAAAAAAAAGGCGTGGTCTAGCGGCTAGGCTACCTGGCCTTCACCCAGGAGGTCCGGGTTCGATTCCCGGCGTCGGAAGGGCTGGGTCTCATGGTGTAACGGTTAGCACTCTGGACTCTGAATCCAGCAATCCGAGCTCAAATCTCGGTGAGACCTCTTTTTTATGACGGCATTTGAGCCATTTGGTGCCGATTCAGATATAAAACAAATGTCTTTCTGGTGTTCCCGTTCCGGCGTGGTCTAGCGGCTAGGCTACCTGGCCTTCACCCAGGAGGTCCGGGTTCGATTCCCGGCGTCGGAAGGGCTGGGTCTCATGGTGTAACGGTTAGCACTCTGGACTCTGAATCCAGCAATCCGAGTTCAAATCTCGGTGAGACCTCTTTTTAGAGCGCAGCTCTTAGGCGCCCGTTTCCGGCTTGAGCGGCGTCGCCGTCGGCGAAACCGCGGGGATGCATTATGGGTTAATTTCCCCGCTAAATCTAGCGGAAAAAAATTTCCCCGCTAAATCTAGCGGAAAACATTTCCCCGCTAAATCTAGCGGAAAAATTTCCCCGCTAAATCTGGCGGAAACATTTTCCCGCTAAATCTATCGGAAAAATTTTCTCCGCTGAATCTAGCGGAAAAAATTCCCCGCTCAATCTAGTGGAAAAAATTTCCCCGCTAAATCTAGCGGAAAAAATTTCTCTGCTAGACCTAGCGGAAAACGTTCCCCGCTAAATCTAGCGGAAAAAGTTCCCCGCTAAATCTAGCGGAAAAATTTCCCGCTAAATCTAGCGGAAAAAATTTCCCCGCTAAATCTAGCGGAAAAAATTTCCCCGCTAAATCTAGCGGAAAAATTTCCCGGCTAAATCTAGCGGAAAAAATTTCCCCGCTAAATCTAGCGGAAAAATTTCCCCGCTAAATCTAGCGGAAAAATTTCCCCGCTAAATGTACCGGAAAAAATTTCCCCGCTAAATCTAGCGGAAAATTTTGGTCACGTGACCTGGGGAGTCACGTGACACCTCGAGGTCACGTAACCCCCTCCCGAGGTCACGTGACCTCTAAGGGGGGCACGTGACTGCCCGTAGGTGACCCCACCAACGTCACGTGCCCTCGGTGGTCGTCACGTGACCCCTCCCCCCCGAGAACACGTGACCCTCAGTGCCCTTCCCTCCTCCTCCTCAAGAGCTGCGCTCCAATTCGGCGTTACAGGGAGTTGTAAACGACTTTCTCTTTTTTACGAGTTCATTTCAGCTATTTGGTGCCGATTCGGATATAAAGCAAATGTCTCTCTGGTGTTCCCGTTCCGGCGTGGTCTAGCGGCTAGGATACCTGGCCTTCACCCAGGAGGCCCGGGTTCGATTCCCGGCGTCGGAAGGGCTGGGTCATGGTGTAACGGTTAGCAGTCTGGACTCTGAATCCAGCAATCCGAGTTCAAATCTCGGTGAGACCTCTTTTTTACGAGTTCATTTCAGCTATTTGGTGCCGATTCGGATATAAAGCAAATGTCTTTCTGGTGTTCCCGTTCCGGCGTGGTCTAGCGGCTGGACTTCCGGCTGCCGAGCGCGACGGACGTCTTATCATGAGCTCCGTCGGAGTGGCGATAACTGCTTGCAGCCAGGAAACAACGCCCACCAGGAATACAGGATGCTTCTGCTCACGCTGCCAACAGGTCGGTCTTCTTTTAACTTCGCCGACGCACTGAAGTCGGCCATCAACCTCAAGGACATTGCCGGGTTTGGTGCTTACCAATATAATCACGTCTGGATACTCACTCTACACAACATGTTGGCGAAGGAAAAAATGGTGAAAGTGCGGCATCTCGTGATCAAGGGAAAAACGTGCGTCGTCATCGACCCCAACACCAGGGAGAAGACCTTCAAGGTACACTGGCTGCCTACGAACGTTCCGGATGAAGCAGTCGTGCAAGCGTTCACCAGTTACGGCAAAGTGAAGGAAGTCGCGAGGGACAAATGGCGCCGACCTGGTTTTGAAGAAATAGAGACAACGACCAGAACCGTGTGGGATTCTAGTTTACCCCAAAGTCCTCAGTGAGGCAAATACCAGCTCCGTAACTCATCGGTTGCAAAAGGTGGGTTTCGACTTACCTTGCTGATTGCTGTGAGGCAAAACCCCCTCCGTAGTCCGCTGCTATGGCGGCTACGGCCGGGTCCGTCCGTTGGTTGCCGCTAGGCTCCGGTGGACGGGAGACCACACCAAACACAGGGATACCGTAGAAACGTGTTTATTGGCCTTAGCCACACGCTTTGCGCCCGGAGGCGGAACAAAAGAGAAATGAGGTTGGCGCTGCCTTAATTGGCAGGATCACCAGGAGAAGGGTCCGCGCTGCCGTAACTGGCAGGATCACGGAAAAGGGGGAGCAGTAAAATAACGATGAATGCTCCGTCGAGCGTAGCCCCCCCTAACCAAGAGCCCCGGCCACAGGTGGGTGGCCGGCTTATGTAGCCTGCGGGAAATAGACGCGCCCGGGGAGGCCGGTAGAAGGTCACTCGAAAACAGGACGCGTCCATAATCACTCCCAAGGGTGTGCCGATGGCGCGTTCACCCAAACTGGGCAAGGGAGAGCCGGCCCCTTCGGGGAATTCGGCCTCGTGGTTCCTTGTATCCGGGAGGCCGACGCCATTGGTGACGACGACTCCCACGGCCTGCTTGAAGCTAGGCCTAGATAGGGATAAAGGGAACCCTATGGTTCCCACAACCGTTACGATCGAACTAAAGGAAGGCAACACGGTGGATTCCATCCCCCACCAAGTCACCGTCATGAGAGGCCCTGCGTTGGTGTCAGTTCCGGGTCGGCCACCATTGTGTCTCCGATGCCGGACGGTTGGACATTTGCGGAAACAATGCCGGACGCCATGGTGCAAAGTGTGCCGCACGTTCGGGCACGAGGAGGACGACTGCGTCCAGAGCTACGCCTCCAGAACGAGAATGGCAGTTCAAGAGGACGAGTTCGAGCACTACATGGATCAGGGCGACATGGACGAGACGGGCATCTCTGGCGGCCCCGAGAATTCGGGGACTCCGGCAGGTCAGGAGGCTTCAATCAACGCATCCTCTGTGGCCACGCACCCACATTCCCAACAGCAACCGGAGCAGCAGCTGGAGCGACAGGCTCCACTCCAGGACGACCGCGCCACGCCTCACTCTGAACAAGCCGTCCTGCAAACGCAGCCGGAGCCTCAGGCTCCGATACCGGTCGACGACAAGATGGAGCTCGGGGAGGCCTCGAGCAGCGAAACGACCATCAAGCGCAAGGTGAAGGAAACCGTGCGAAACAACGCAGCCGACCAACGCTACACCATCGTGAGTGGCAAGCGATGGAAAAAAACGGACACTGTTCCATCTTCCTTTAAGCCGGTCGAAGCCGAAGCGTCGTCTCTTGACAACGCATCTGCCCTGAACACCACGTGATCCCAAACCAGGACTTCCCAGAAATACATCAACCGGTAGGAAAAATTGTCTGATTTGTTTGCTAGCTCACACTCTACGAAGGCTTATTGTGCACCCCGGGCAGGCGGGATGTGCTATCCCACAACTTAATCATGACAGTCGTTGGTACGCTTAATGTAGTAAGTCTCGTCGCTTCCATGCGGAGGCAATGGCTTTTAGATTTGTTGCTAGAAAAGCGGATCGATTTAGCCTGTGTCCAAGAAACTAAATTTGAAACAAGGGAGCAAGAAGAAAGCACGTGTGCATTTTTCAAGAGACATTATCAGGTTTTTGTTTCGCACTCGAGCGGAAAAAGCGACGGATGCGCGGTGTTCGTTTGCAGGAAACATTTCTTAAGAGTATGCACTGATATAAGACATGACGATTGCGGCAGAATCAGCTATGTCGACTGCATTTCAGCGAACACTTTGATAAGGGTGATATGCTTGTACGCGCCAAACAACATGAGCGAGCGGAAAAGTTTTTTTGAGCTGATTAACTCGGTAGTTGATACGCCAGCGAAGGTCATTCTAGCCGGGGATTTCAATTGTGCTGACAGTTCCGAAGATCGCTTTCTTAGGCGGGCACAGGCAGATAATAGTGTGAAAGTTCTGCGTTCGGTTTTAAAGGAAAACAATCTAATAGATGTTATTGAACTTGCGCGTTCTAACAACACGCAACGCTACACCCACTGGCAGAGTGATTCCAGCGCGCGCTTGGACAGAATTTATATATCGGACGAATTTGAATTCAAAGACGCCCGCTACGATGTTTCACCTGTTCCTTTCTCAGACCACGGCTTAGTAACTTTTGAGTGGAGGGCTGGCACAAGCCATCTTTCAACTCCGCATACTAGCGGGCACTGGAAGATAAACGAAAGCCTCCTTGAAGATGACGAGTTTTCAGCCATCATAAAAGAAAAACTGCGGTTAGCAGCCGAAAACTCAGTTTTTGATGCTGTAAGCTGGGAGATTTTGAAGGCGGAAGTGAAAAGTGAAGCCATGTCATATGGGGAAAGAAAGGCCAGGGAAAAAAATTTAAAGAAAAAAGAACTGTTGCATAATTTAAAAACTCTCATTGCGGCAGACGACTCATTTCCTAGAAATTTTATAGAAGACATAAAAGCCATAAAATGCGGGCTTTTGACTCTGATGAAAGAAAGGTACATGGGAGCTGTGGTGAGGAGCCGGGAAAAACTGGTCGAGCGAGATGAACAACCTTCAAAGCTTTTTCAGTTCTTTGAGAAGCAAAGAATCAAGTGCAACACTATCCGGCAGATAAGAGACGAAAACAGACAGAGCTTTTCCACGCAGGAGGAAATCGCAGACGTGTTTTACGAGGAATATGTTCGAACGTTTCAAAAGAAAGACGCCTGCGATGGCCGTCTTGCGGAAAGCATGCTACAGCAGCTTCAAAAGGAAGTAAGCGAAGAAGTACGCGAACGTACTAACACTGAAATTGTGGAAAGCGAAATTCGGTGGGCAATCCGGAAAATGCCGTCAAACAAGTCACCCGGGCCCGATGGCATAGGTTCGGCATTTTATAAGAAGTTTCTAGACCAGTTGGCCCCTCTCCTACAGAAAGTGTTCGAAGATATATTCAAAAGAAAGCTCTTACCACCCACCATGCGCCAGTCCCTTGTGGTTCTCACTCCCAAACCGCATTCCGGCAATGACATACCTTCAGTAAGCAATTTTAGGCCAATAAGTCTCTTGTGTACAGACTATAAAGTTTTGACGAGAACCTTAGCTCGAAGGCTGGAGAGAGGTATTGCGGAAGTAGTCGGAGATCACCAGACCTATGCGATCAAGTCGCGGTCAATTGCGCACAACCTCCACGCCATGCGAACAGTATGCGAAGCGGCAGAAGCGTTCAACACGCCCCTTGCGGTCCTTCAAGTTGACCTGAGTCGTACTTTCGACCGGGTGGACCATGAATTCTTGTTCAGAATCCTAAAACGCATCAACGTAGGCGACGTTCTTTCCGATTGGGTGCGTCTGTGCTACAACGACATATCCACCAAGATATTAGTAAATGGAAAAAAAACGGGAAAGATCAGTTTACAATCGTCTGTCAGGCAGGGGTGCCCGCTGTCCCCACTGCTATTTGCGCTGTACTTGGAGCCACTGTGCAAGGCTATCAAAATGGATGAAGGAATTCGAGGGCTTCAACTGCCAACCAACTAAAAATTCTGGCATTCGCAGACGATATTTCTATTATTTTTTTTCCGATGAGAACGAGCTTTTGGGGGGCTTTGGACATAATTCGAGAGTTCTGTGCCGTATCGGGAGCTCGTCTTAACCTAGCCAAATCTACAGGTACGTGGCTGGGTAACTGGATCTGCAAGCCTTCAAGTGTGTTAGGGATGAAGTGGTCGTCCTCCCTGGAAAAGTACCTTGGCGTGCCGCTCACGTTGACGGCTCCTAGCCATGAAACGTGGTCGGTCAAACTTCAGAAGCTGAGAGCGCCGCTCCTGCCATGGCGCACGAGACAAATCCATCTCATCCAGAGAAGCTTTGTGTGTAACACTGTTCCCTTTCCTAGTTTGATGTACGCGGCCCAGGCTATTCCAATCGACGCCAGCACGGTGTCCAAGGCCCATCGGCTCTTCGCAACATTTGTTTGGCAGTCGCCAATGGAGAAAACGAGGCGCACAAATCTCTTTCTTAGCCTTCAGGCTGGAAGATTCGCCTTGGTGCACGCGGCCTTCAAAGTAAACATAAGTCGGTTCCTTTTGTTTAGAGACTCGGGTGATGCGATCACGCGGTGGTCATTCCAGAGCCTTGGGAGTGCGCACCTTAGCCAGTGGGTGGTTGCAGACATGTACAAATTACTCCAAAATGTAGTTAAGTTACTGAGTATCGACGCCAAAAGCAATTGGAGTAGAGTAGAAATTACGCATTCGTAATAGTAATTGAGTAAACTACTAACTACTGTAAAAAGTAGCGAATTCCTTTGTAGTTACTTTCGAAGTTACTTTTTTATATTTTTGTGGTAGCAAAATGAACAGCAGTTCTGATCAATGAAAAACTCTGCGAGCCTAAAATAAATACAGTCTATTTATGGCTTGCGTTTTCGCCAAAATAGTTTATTGGCTCGCAAAAGGAATTGACTTTCAAAGTTCTTGATAGGAGAGTTTTCCTCTTTTCCTTCTAAAGACGTCCCCAGCCAAGCTAAATAGACGTTCCACCGACGGGCTGGATGGAACGGCAGCGTTGAATTTGAGAAACAGGCTGTGCACGGTCGGGTAAGCGAGTGTCGGTATCTTAGGTGTCCATGACGAAACATGTGAGGTTTGCCTCGGGTAGAGGGTATTTTATAACAAACTTTCCTCCTTTTTTCTTTTTTCTTTGTCAAGTTGAGATTGTTATATTCCGACGGCGTTCTGAGAGTACGCTGAGCGAGTGCACCAGACAGTCAAGGGTTCAAGTCTCGCGCCCCGACGATGAGATCATCCGGACGACTGCGCGTCCCGTTGTAGTGCTAGTGCTACGCTACTGAAAAAAGAAATGTTTTGGTTTAACAGAAGATGAACCGAAGTATACTTTGCCGCTGACGCCGGGCCTAACAAACGGATCTCCCAAGAGTAACTCGCAATCCTCGCCGGCGACTACAATATTCTGACACGTCTGAATCGTTTTTAACAAAGAGGAGGTCTCCCAGGCATGGATGCTCGAAAGGACGCGAAGGATTACGTGAACAAGCATCGTCGCTCGTATAAAGTTGCAGCGGGAAGCGGGAACGTGCTCCTATGAACGGATTATCCGTACCAGGGTTTGTGCGCGGGGGGGTCCGGCTTTGCAAAGGCGTATGCGCTGACGACAAGGCGACCATGGGAACAGGCGCCCAGCTGCGAGGTCATTCCAGTGGCGCCTCCTGTGGAACGTACCGCTTGAGTCAGAACTCACTAAAGACAGACAACACGTCCAAGGACGCCTTCCCGAACAAGGGGGCCCCTTGTTAGGGAATGCCACTTCATCTGCCGGCGTCTTACACATGTCTGTGCTCAAACTTTCGTGATGGGCAAAATTAGCACTATAAAATTTCGAAAGTAGTTAGTAATTTGAGTAGAAGTTACCCGAAAAAAGTAGTTAAATTAAACTACTAAATACCCAAATCAAGTTGTAATTAAAAGTTACCAAGTTACTCGAAAAAGTAGTTAAACTACAGTAGTTTGAGTAGAGTAGTTGAACTACGTCCAAGTCTGGGTGGTTGGCACATCGGAGCAACCGAAAGCAGCTAAATGCCTACGGTTCTACAAAGAAATTGCGGAGGCAATCAAATTCTTTGAATCGAGGTACTCGTGGGAGTATCTCCAGCAAGTTAAAAAGAAAAAAACTCTATTGGGACACAGTCAGCAGCATGTTTCCTGCTCCTTTGTACAGAAATGGACTCGAATCATCAGCTGGAAAAGACGTCCTCGGGCGATTGAGCAGCCTCCCTGTTTCTCCCAAAACCAAGAACTTCTTCATTCGTTTTCACACAGAAACCCTGCCAGTGAAAACTTGGTTAGAAAACAAGGGCTTCTACCTTCCAATCGGAACAAACTGCAGTTTCTGTGGTGAGCGGGAAACGCTCCTTCATGTGTTTCTGGATTGTAAGGGCGCCTTCTGTTTCTGGGCGGATTTTCGCTATATTTTTTTAATGTAACTTTGAGCCAAGCTGGGAATCGCTCAAGTTTTTGTACTTTGTTGAGGAACGGAGAGTGGAATTTGAGTCGTTGGTTGCGATGGCCCTTCACGCGCTTTGGTTGTGCCGGACATTACATGTGGAGGCAGCGCCTGTGCGGAAAACCGCGTGGCAGTTGTTTCGGGAGGGAGCAGAGTGGACACTGAGCGCAGTTAGTACAGTACCAGACGATGTGAACCACGCCTGGCTCCAGATAAAACAACAAATTAAAAAAAGCGTCGTTGCCCGCAACGCACAGCCGCCCTGGAAAGAAAGATTATAGAAAGAGGGTGGGACCAAGTGTTCTGTTTGTTTGTTTGTTTGTTTGTTGGTTTTTGTTTTCTCTTTGTCGGCTCGAAATTTTTCGTGTATTCTTTTAGTAGTGTGCATGCCTAGTAGTGTATGCAATCACTGACCTGGCCATGTGGCCGGTATGTACCAAATGTGTACTTCTATAATAAAAAAAAAGTGGCTAGGAAAAAAAAAAAGAAAAAGTCTAGTGGCTAGGATACCTGGCCTTCACTCAGGAGGCCCGGGTTCGATTCCCGGCGTCGGAAGGGCTGGGTCTCATGGTGTAACGGTTAGCACTCTGGACTCTGAACCCAGCAATCCGAGTTCAAATCTCGGTGAAACCTCTTTTTTATGACGGCATTTGCTGAGCTATTTGGTGGCGCTGCGGATATAAAACAAATGTCTTTCAGGTGTTCTCGTTCCGGCGTGGTCTAGTGGCTAGGTTTCCACTGCCGGTCGCGATAGCGGACGGACGTGATATGGATCGCTCCTTGCAAGCGGTGGCGGCCGTGCCCGGCCGCGGTGATAACAGGTCTTTTGCTGCTAAGGAATATCGTATGCAGTTGCCGATACTGCCCACCGGTGATGCTGCAAAGCTCGGCGTCGTTTTGCACGCTGACCTCGACGGGCGCCCGTACAAGATTGAAGACTTCAGGCAGCCGTTGCAACAGGTGGGCGTTTTGTCAGACGTGGCGGGTCTGGGCGCCTACCAGATGAGCCACGTCTGGCTGCTTAAACTGAAAACTCCGGAAGCGAAAGCAAAGCTTTTGGAAGCAGGGAGTCTTCAGGTGAAAGGTTTGACGTGCCAGCTCGTCGACCCGAACCGGAGGGAGCTTCGCGTTAAGCTTCACTGGGTCTCGTTCGACGCGCCGGTGGACTCTATTCGGCGCGCCTCCGAACCATTTGGGACCGTCAAGGAAGTCGCGAGGGAAAAGTGGAAGGTGGATGGTTTCGTCGACGTTGAGTCCACGACCCTCGTCGTGAGGATCACCCTCAACGAGGGAGTCTCGCTGGAGAGCCTGCCGCACCAACGCCGTCTCTGCGGTGGAAACGTCTTGGTCGTGGTGCCCGGGCGTGCGGCGAAATGTCTCCGGTGCCGTCGCACTGGGCATATCCGCCGCGACTGCAGGGCACCCTGGTGTGCTGAGTGCCGCGGTTTCGGACACGAGCCCAAGGACTGCGTCAAGACGTACGCCCGTGCAGCCAGCGGCAGTACCAATGCGGAGTCCACGGAGCTTCTGATGGACGAAGAAGAGGCGGAACAAGCGGCTGCACCGGCGACGCTGACAGTACCTCAAGGGCAGCCCGACTCGGAGGAAGCCAAGGGAGGCCCTAGCGAGACGGAGACCGCCGCTTCTCAGACGGAGCCATCGCCCAAGACGGCTCCCGAAGGAACCAGTGGTGCTTCGGCGAGGGATGGAATGGCGACTCCGGAAGCACCAGTGGATGCCGTCCAAGGAAGGGAGCCCGCGGTCGCCAAGGGTGGCGACGACGACCACGTTATGGTCGTCGAAACCACTACAGTGAAGCGTCGTCTGGATGATGCGCCGTCCAGGGGTGGGGAAGGACAGCTGAGACGCCTCGAGCGTGAGTGGTGCGGGAAGGTGGGACGGTTCAAGAGCCGGCCCGCGTCTCCTGTACGCCACAAGGAGTAGCCACAGTGAGTCGTCTCGGCACGTTGCTGCCTGCTTCACACTGTAAGCACCGTGCTCCCCGCCTGGTCTTTCTCTAGCCCTTCTTTATGTTTCAAAGACCTTTGAGAGTAGGCACTTTAAACGTGCGAGGTTTAAACGCGAGGCGTAGGCAATGCCAAGTGAGCCGTTTGTTTATTGAGAAAGACCTCGACGTAATTGCCGTGCAAGAGTCGAAGATAGAGAGCGAAGACCGGACGGAGAGCATGGTGCGGCTCTTTGAGTCACGTTACGATGTATGCGTCAGTCACGCTGTGGCAACGTCGGGGGGATGCCTTTTATTTATCAGGAAGTCTCTTGGGTCTGTGACCAGAGTTGTTAGTTGCGAGTCTGGTCGCCTGGTCCTGTGCGATTTGACCATTTCAAGTAAACTGTTTCGTATTTTGTGAGTTTACGCCCCTAATAAGGCGGAAGAAAGATTAGTATTTTTTGAAAACATTTTCGAGTTCGTCCAAACCGATAGACTTGTCATTTTGTTAGGGGACTTCAACTGCGTTTGCGAGCCGCGTGACCGATCAAACAGCACGCAGTATAGAGATACGAGTACCATTTTTCTAAGCGATATGGTCCAGAAGTGTGAATTGGAAGACGTAGGTCAGTGTGCGTCAAGTCCTACCTGCCTGTTTTTTACTCACTTCCAAGGTGCTGGTCACGCACGGTTGGATAGAGCTTATGTTTCTTTGGAACTCGTCAGGTCCTGTAAAACGTATGCTGTGGACCCAGTGTCTTTCAGCGACCACTGTCTTGTTTCTTTTACATTGGGCTCTTCAAAGGAAAAAGCCAATAATTTCAGTTGGGATCTGTGGAAATTAAATTCGAAGCTTTTACAAGACGATAATTTTGCGAGTGAGGTGCGTAAAAGTCTCGAACAACTAGATAAAGTAAAAGAAGGAAAAAGTGTCAGGGCGAAATGGGAACAGTTAGAACAAGAAGTTAAGATGAGCGCCATTGAAAGATCTGTTGCCTTAAAACATGGGGAAAGAAAAGAAATTACGGAGCTAAAGGGGCTGCTACAAGATTTGCTTAACGCGGAGAGTATATCACCCGGGCTGTTTTCTGATGACATCAGTAATTTAAAGAAACGCCTTGAGGCCCTTGATACCGAACGTTATCAAGGGACCATGATTCGAGCACGTTTACAGCGTTTATCACGGGGGGAGTTACCCACGAAAAGAGCCCTGGGGTTAGAAAAGAGATACGCTAGCAAGAATGAAATAAGCGAGATACAGTATCAAGGGTCTTTGACGAGTGAAAGACAAGTCATCGTGCGTGCTTTTGTTGAGTATTACAAAGGGATTTTCAGTTATCGTGCTTCAAAGATAGCAGAGTTCCAAACGTCCTTTTTGCCGTTAATGCTGAAACTCGATGATGAAGCAAGAGAAAGGTTAGAACAACCAGTAGAGCTGTGGGAGATTGAAAAAGCGATAGATAATTTAAAGCCTGGAAAGTCGCCCGGTCCAGATGGTTTAGGAGGGGATTTTTACAAAACGTTTAAAGATCAAGTTGCACCTTTATTGCAACGCGTTTTCGCTGAGGCGTACGACCTTGGTTGTTTGCCTCCTTCCTTTTTGTGTACGCATACGATTTTTATTCCAAAGAGCGAGGACCCCGAGCGACTCCGTTCTGTTGGAGCGTATAGACCGATAACGCTCACCAACGTTGATTATAAAATTTTCATGAAGGTATTGGCTGAACGCCTACAAATGGTTATTAACGTCATCGTCGGTTCGCACCAAACTTGCGGCATTAGAGGCCGAAGTATTGTAACAAATGTGCACGTCGCGCGCAGTATTCTAGAGTGCTGTGACGCCATGCACCGTAGGGTCGCGGTGCTACAAGTGGATTTAGAAAAAGCGTTTGACCGTGTGTCGCGCGAGATTCTTTTTTCGATTTTAGAACACGTTAATGTAGGGTCTCTCTTATACAACGGCATCCGTATGGCGTATAAGAACTGCGCCACCAGTCTCGTAGTGAATAAATCTGTTAGTGAGCGCATTCCCCTACTTTCTTCCGTGCGGCAGGGATGTCCGCTTTCACCGCTACTTTTTTGTGCCTTTCTGGAGCCTTTTTGTTTGAGCATCATTCATAGCAGTCAGATACGTGGGTTTAGACTACAGGAAACTGAGGTCCGTCTTTTGTCCTACGCGGACAATGTAGCGATTTTTTGTGTTGACCACGAAAGCGTGAGCAAGGCTGTACAGTTAACAGAACTATTTTGTGAACAGACGTGTAGTGCAGTCAACTGGCAGAAGTGTATTGGTTTTTGGCACGGTGACTGGCCCTCAGCACCCGCTATTTTTGACCGTATTGTCTGGTCCGACACGCCGGCGCGTTACCTTGGAGTACCCTTAGATCAGTACCGCGTCAATGATCAGTACTGGAGGGATGAGACTGAAGTTCTGCGTGCAAAGGCCGAGAAATGGGGGGGAAAAGGTTTATCTGTTTTTGCGCGGGCAATTTGCAATTTGTTTCTGGCTGCAAAAAATCTGGTATGTGTTGCAGGTTTTGTATTGTTCACGTATTAACATTCAGCGGATCCATCGTGTTTTCGCCGTTTTTATCTGGAGCTCGGCCTGGGAACGAACCAGCCGCACAAATCTTTTTCGTAGGGTCAAAGCTGGTGGTATAGGTCTTTCGCACCTGTTTATAAGACAACTGGTTAGCAGGTTGATGTTTCTTAGAGACCAGCAAGACCCTTTTTTGCGTACAGTTATTCAGACGCGGCTGCTCAGTGCCCTGCCAGATTTTGTGGTGGCGACGAATGTAGACATCTGCCCTGGTTTACGCGGATACTTGAAAGAGGTTGTGGGTGCGTATTGGTTTTTAACAGCACGTTTTTCTTTGCAGTATTTGTCCGGTGTGTCGCGTAAACGGTTGTCGAGAGACCTGATGGATGCGCTTTTCCCCATGCCTTTGTTTCGTTTGTTGTACAGTGCAGGCCCAGGGCAAGATGTTTTAAAGCGCGTTAAAAGAATGCTGGTTCCCGCCTACACCAAGACTTTTTTCTTTAAGTTACACCGCGAAACACTCCCCGTTAAAGCTTGGTTATCTGAGAAACGTATACCGGTCCCATGGTCCGATAACTGTTTTTTGTGTAAAAAGCGAGAAACTATTGAACACGTCTTCATCGACTGTTGGGACGCGGTTTTCTTTTGGGACGTCCTTCAGAGGACTCTCAAAAAGGACCTTCCAATAACGCCTCAGGGAATTAGGTTCTTACCCACAGAAAGAGCGGACGATGTGCCGTATGACATGATAATGCTCCTTGGCCTGCACAGTATATGGCGGTGCCGTATGGCTGTACGCCACGCAGATGTTGATGTACGCCCTGTTCGCAAGTATTTCGTTGAAAATATCTGTTTTCTGATTGAAGTGTACAAGGCGCGGGAACCACGACCCGATTGGTTGCCTGCTCTTGAGGGGCTGACTACCCTAAGAGACTTTTAGCATTTCTGACACCAGCCGAGCTGACTGATGTCCTCGTTTTTATCTCTGTTGTTTTAAGTACGGAGTGATGGTGAATGTCACTGTCCTGTTCCAGGCAATAAAAAAAAAAAAAAAAGGCGTGGTTTAGTGGCTAGGATACCTGGCTTTCACCCAGGAGGCCCGGGTTCGATTCCCGGCGTCGGAAGGGCTGGGTCTGATGGTGTAACGGTTAGCACTCTGGACTCTGAATCCAGCAATCCGAGTTCAAATCTCGGTGAGACCTCTTTTTTATGAGCTCATTTGAGCTATTTGATGCCGATGCGGATATAAAACAAATCATTTCGTCGTTTGCCCTGAGACTGGGTTTTTTTTAGAAGAGCAGAAGTAGCAGAAAAGTTTTAAGTTTTATAGTTTTAAGTGTTTTTTTTTAGTCATCTTGAAAGGCTTCTTTGGTGTGTATTGTCTGTGGTGTGTATTGGAGGGTATTGTCTGTTTTCTATAATTTTGGAGGTGACCGGATTTGAGTGGGATGTTGTTGTGGGCTGTTGTCCCTTTTATTGTGAGGACACGAAAGAGTTGCTTGAAGTCTTTGTGAGGCATATCTTTTGCTAGAACCTTTTCACTTGGAAACGTTGGGAGTGTCCGCTTCTTTTGTGATAGAGTGGAACCTGTAAAGTCACGGTGCAGAGGACAAGTCGTATGTGATTGGTTGATGACGACGAGAACGAACTATATAGGAGGAGGTTGTTGAAATAAACTTGTAGCTGAGTTTGAGACCTGTCTGTTTTTTCTGTTACTTCTGCTCTTCTAAAAACCCCCCAGTCTCAGGGTAAACGACAAAATGGTTGACTTCCACCAGCTAGCCTGTACTTTGACTCTTTTCTCATAAAACAAATGTCTTTCAGGTGTTCTCGTTCCGGCGTGGTCTAGTGGATTCCACTTCCGGCAGCCGAAACGAACGGACGTGTGTATCATAAGCTCCGTAGGAGCGGTGACAGCGGCCGCGTCTGGCCGTGGTACTTCTGCTAATTCTGCCATTGGAAACCCTGACGAGTACAAAATTATTTTGCCTCCCCTGCCGAACGGATACATCGCCATGAACTGTGTGATTCTGCACTGTGACGTAAAGGGCCGGCCATACCGGATTCAAGACTTCCGCGACGAACTGCTGCGGCTGCAACTACTGAAAGATCTCGTGTCGGCGGGACCGCACCAGATGAACCATGTCTGGATGCTAGGGCTGGCTTCGCTTGCAGCAAAGCAGAGGTTAGTGGACGCTAAAGAACTAACCGTAAAAGGGGGGCGGTGCCTCGTAATGGACCCTGCCAACGTGGAAGTCAGGCTCAAGCTGCACTGGGTGCCCTATGACGTGCCGAGCTGTCACGTAAAAAAGGAGATTGAACGGTACGGCAAAGTGACTGATGTAACGCGAGACCTCTTCAGGGAAAAGGGTTTCGAGGCGGTCGTGTCAAACACCCCAACGGTACGCCTGACTCTAAAGGACGGTTGTACCGTGGACAGCCTCCCCCACGAAATTCGCCTAGAAGGCTGCAAGGTCCTCGTCGTTGTGCCAGGACGGGCCCCACTGTGCCTTAGGTGCAGGCGTACGGGCCACATCCGGCGAGATTGCCGCGCCCCTCGCTGTACGGACTGCCACCGGTACGGCCACGCAGCAGAAGACTACGTCAAAACCTACGCGTCTATCGCCCGTGACCGCAAGTCGGAGGACAACACCGACTACGTCATGAACGACGCGGAGGCAGAGGAAGCCGTCGGAGGGTCATCGCCCGTCACCCTGCCATCGACGGAGCCTAGTGGTACGCCCACGCCCAACGACGACGGTAACCCTGACGCAGCTTCCTTCGTGCGCAACCCCGAGGAGAAATCCGAAGCGCAAGTCACGCCCAGCGACGACACTAAGGAGCGCCTGCCCCATGAGCCAGCAATTTCCGGATGCGGTCCATCGGCAACGAAGCCCAGCCATCCCGGTGGGCAAAACAGCGAGGCCGGAGTGGGAGAGTGCCAGGACACAGACATGGACTCCACTCTCAAGCGACCGAGGGACCCTGCGCCAGCACCAGCTGCAACCGTCGGAATGGCCGCCAGCGGGTTGCCTGTGCCAGGAATCAAGAAGTTTCGCTTCGTGGCGAAGCCGCGTGTCCCGCCGGACGATCGTCGCAGGAAGGACTCCCTGTGAGTCTTTTCGGGCCTAAACGTCAGTGCAAGTGTCAACCGTATTTTTGTTTCCATTGGCATTTTCTTGCGCGAGCGCCTTTTTTTTTTGCGAGCCTATTTTGTTCTCCGTCTAGCCTCCCTTTCAACCGTTCATGAACCTTGAACGATCTTTACGGGTGGGCACTTTAAACGTGCGCGGCTTTTGTGCCAGGCGTCGCCAATACCAGGTAAACCGTTTGTTTATCGAGATTGACCTGGATATAGTCGCGGTTCAGGAGACGAAGATGGAAAGTGAGGCCCAGACGGAGAACATGGTACGGCTTTTTGAAGCGAGGTATGACGTGTGCGTCAGCCACGCTAGGGGGACGTCGGAGGGTTGTCTTTTATTTCTAAAGAAATCTATCGGGACCATCGAACAAGTCGTTAGTTGTGATTCGGGGCGCTTTGTCTTGTGCGATTTTATTATTTCCAACTACAAATTTCGCGTGGTGTGCATCTATGCCCCTACTAAGACGGAGGAACGTTTTTTTTTTTTTTTCGAGCTTATTGAAAAGTACGTTCAAACTGATCGATTAGTTATATTATTGGGCGATTTTAATTGTGTGTGCGCACCGCAGGATAGGTCGAATAGCCTGAGGTTTCAGGACGCGAGCACCGTGTTTTTGTGCGAAATACTTCAGCGGTTCGATTTAGAAGACGTTGCGCACTGCGCGTCCCGCGGTAGGGGTTTAAAGTACACGCATTTCCAGGGTGCAAGTCATGCACGCTTGGATAGAGCGTATGTCTCACTCGACCTTGTAAGAACGTGCAAGCAATACGCCGTTGATCACGTGTCGTTCAAGTATCATTGCCTTGTTTCTTTTTTAATTTGTTCCTCCAAAGATACGCCTAAAAAGTTCACGTGGGACTTGTGAAAATTTAATTGCAAACTCCTTGAAGACGAGCTTTTTGTACAAGCAGTCCGGAAAAATCTTGAAGATTCAGCGAGCGCAAAAGGGCAGGGATTTGGAGTAAAATGGGAATTCTTTAAACAGGAAATAAAATTGACTTCCATCGAGCGCTCCAGCTTATTGAAGCATAACGAAAAGAAAGAAACGCGCGAGTTAAACTGCCTGCTTCAAAGATTGATGCTGGAAGAATGCCTATCGCCAGGTTCTTTTTCGGATGAAATTATCAGTATCAAAAAGCGCCTCGAAATTCTCGATACTGAAGAATACAAGGGGACTATGCTGCGAGCGCGATGGAACCGGTTATCGCTTGGGGAGCTACCCACGAAAAGGGCGATAGGCGCGGAAAGAAAGTATGCGAGTCAAAATGAAATCACGGAAATTTTGTATCAGGGGTTCTGACGAGCGATAACGTGAACATACAACGCGCGTTTGTTGAGTACTATAAAGAATTGTTCAGCTATCGTGAGCCCAAAAAAAAACGGGTTTCGGAGTTCTTATTTGCCGTTAATGCCGAAGCTGGCAGACGAACTAAAAGAAAAGTTACAACAACCTATAATGTTGTGGGAAGTAGAAAAAGCTATCGACAACTTGAAACCGGGAAAGTCACCCGGCCCTGATGGTTTAGGAGCAGAATTTTACAAAGCTTTCAAAGACCAGCTTGCCCCGTTTTTGCACTATGTGTTTACAGAAGCGTGTACTCTTAATGTTTTGCCCCCGTCGTTTTTGTGCACACACACGATTTTTATTCCCAATACTGAAGACCGCTTGAAACTCCGTTCTGTTGGTTCTTACCGCCCTATTACACTGACCAATGTAGACTACAAGATTTTCATGAAAGTGTTAGCGGAACGATTACAAAGTGTCATTAGCATTATCGTCGGCCCGCACCAGACGTGTGGTATAAAGGGAAGGAGTATTTTAACGAACGTGCACGTTGCACGAAGTATTTTGGAATGTTGCGACGCTATGGAAAAAAGAGTGGCGATGTTACAAGTCGACCTGGAAAAAGCCTTTGACCGGGTGTCCCATCAAGTCCTTTTTGCTATTTTAGATCATGTAAATGTAGGGGCAGTTTTGTGTGATGGTATACGTATGGCTTACAAAAATTGCGCCACTCGACTTGTGGTGAACAAATGTGTGACTGAACGCGTTCCTCTCCTTTCTTCCGTGAGACAAGGCTGTCCGATTTCGCCCTTGCTTTTTTGTATTTTTCTCGAACCGTTTTGTTTAAGCGTTATTCATAGTAGTTGTATTCGAGGTTTTAAGTTACAAACTTGTGAAGTCGGCATCTTGTCATATGCGGATGACGTGGCAGTTTTTTGTAGCGACAAAGAGAGTGTAAAGAAAGCCGTAGAGTTGACAGAAACGTTTTGCGACCATACGTGCAGTTCTGTTAACTTTGAAAAGTGTGTGGGTCTTTGGCACGGCGATTGGCCTTCCACGCCGACTGTTTATGAACGCATTACGTGGGCGGATTCGCCGTCTCGGTATCTTGGGGTACCATTGAATCACTATCGCAACACTGACGAATACTGGCGCGATGAGACTGAGGCTTTGCGCGCGAAGGCGAACAAGTGGGGAGGCCAGGGTTTATCAATCTTCGCGCGTGCATCTGTGTGTAACACATTTCTTGCTGCGAAGATTTGGTACGTGTTGCAGGTGTTGCATTGTTCACGTATTAACGTTCACCGCATTCATCGTGTATTTGCCGTTTTTATTTGGAGCTCGGTATGGGAGAGGACGAGCCGAACGAATCTTTTCCGAAGGGTGAGTGTTGGCGGTCTGGGACTTTCCCATTTGTTTGTAAGACAGCTGGTTAACAGATTTTTTTTTTCTTCGAGACCAGAAAGATCCTTTCTTATGCACGGCCATTCAAGCGAGGCTGCGCAGCGCTCTTCCTGAGTTCATTGTGTCGTCTGGCATAGACATCAGTGGTCCTGTACGAGGCTATATAAAAGAGGTCGTTGGTGCTTATCAGTTTTTAACAACACGCCTTTCTTTGGAATACTTGTGCGGTGTCTCGCGGAAACGGTTGACAAACGACATTATTGATTTAATTTTTCCCACTCCTTTGTATCGTATGTTTTTCAGTGAAGGCCCAGGGCAGGACGTATTAAAACGTGTAAAAAGAATGGTCATTCCCGCCTCAACCAAAACTTTTTTTTTACAAGCTGCACAGCCAAACCTTACCTGTCAAAGCATGGCTAGCCGAAAAGGGAGTGCCTATTGCGTGGACCGATAACTGCATATTATGCAAAAACCAGGAAACAATCGAACATGTATTTATAGACTGCTGGGATGCAGTGTTTTTCTGGGACGTATTGCAAAGAACGCTCAAAAAGGACATGCCTCTTACGCCGCATGGAATTCGTTTTTTACCTGTTAAAGGGGACGAGGGCGTACCTCTAGACATGGTCATGCTGCTGGGCCTTCACAGTTTGTGGCGGTGTCGCATGGCCGTGCGCCATGCAGACGTCGATCTGCGTCCTGTGCACAAGTATTTTGCAGAGCAAATGTGCTTTATGAAGGAAGTGTATAAGGCCCAACAACCTTGGCCTGAATGGTTGCCACTTCTTGAGGGGCTTGCTAACCTCAAAGAATTTTAACATTTTTGCGTCAGCCAGGTGAGCTGATGTTTTTTAACCTCTTATTTTGAGTGTATGTTATTGCATTGTCCCTGTCAAAATCAAGCAATAAAGAAAAAAAAAAGGCGTGGTCTAGTGGCTAGGATACCTGGCTTTCACCCAGGAGGCCCGGGTTTGATTCCCGGCGCCGGAAGGGCTGGGTCTCATGGTGTAACGATTAGCACTCTGGACTCTGAATCCAGCAATCCGAGTTCAAATCTCGGTGAGACCTCTTTTTTATGATGGCATTTGAGCCATTTGGTGGCGCTGCGGATATAAAACAAATCATTTCGTCGTTTACCCTGAGACTGGTTTTTTTTTTTTTTTTTTTGTAGAAGAGCAGAAGTAACAGAAAAGTTTCAAGTTTTACAGTTTTAAGTGTTTTTTTTAGTCATCTTGAAAGGCACTTTTTTATGAGCTCATTTGAGCTATTTGGTGGCGCTGCGGGTATAAAACAAATGTCTTTCAGGTGTTCCCGTTCCGGCGTGGTCTAGTGGGTGGTTTCCACTTCCGGCCGCCGAAGCGAAAGGACGTGTGATAATGAGCTCCGTCGGAGCGGGTTCAGCGGCCGCTGGCCGCGGTAACAGGAACATGGCTTCTGCCGAACAGGACTACCAAGTTATCCTGCCAACGCTTCCAACAGGTACAACAATTTTGAACACTGATTTTTTGCACGCCGATGTGACCATGAGGCCATACCGTACGTCTGGAACATTTTCGTGACGCCCTGGTTGGCCTGGCGCTGCTCCGCGAGGTGGTCGCCTTGGGGGCGTACCACTACAACCACGTTCGGGCCGTCACTTTCAAGAGTGTCGAGGGCAAGAAAAAACTGCTCGCCGCCGGGGACTTCACAGTCAAGGAGGGACGGTGCGTTGTTGTCGACCCAAGCAACCAGGACACGCGTCTGAAGCTCCACTGGCTGCTGCACCACGTCCCGGACGACGAAGTGCGAGTGGCCTTGGCGCCGTATACAAAGGTGACGGAAGTCGCCAGAGACATGTGGCGGGCCCAGGGGTGCGCCGGCATGTTGTCCACGACGCGCTCGGTGTCCATCAGGCTCAAGGCCGGACTCACCGTGGACTCCCTCCCTCATCAGCTGCGCGTTGCTGGGGACTTGGCGCTCGTGGTTGTACCGGGCAGGGCGCCGCTGTGCCTCCGGTGCCGAGGGAAAGGCCACATTCGTCGAGAGTGTCGTGTGCCGCGTTGTGCTCTCTGTCGGCGCTTCGGCCACGAAGACAGCCAGAGCGTAAGGACGTACGCAAGCGTCACGGGGCCCGTGGGGAATGAGGACACGTCTGAGTTACTCATGGATGTGGTCGAGTCCCAAGAAGCAGCCGGCGGCGAAGGTGGCGAGCCTCCCACAGAGGCGACGCCCACCGAGCTTTCCGCCGGGGGCAGAGCTGACAGCGGGAGGGACGGTGAGCGACGCCGTCAGCCTGAGGCGCAGCCTGTGGGCGATACCCCTGCTTCGCAAGGGGTCACAGAGACCGCAGTTTCGGCTGTGGCGGCGACGCCCAGCGAGGAGTCGGAAGCCATGACCGTCGAGGAGGCAGGCTCCAGCGGCGCAGTCCCCAAGCGGGCTGGCGAAGACGTCGACGAAGGTCTAACCGTAAGTGCGGCCCTTCCCGAGGAGCCGCCCCGAAAAGCGGCTCCTGTGCGTCGGGCAAGCATCAAGCCTAAGCCCAATATCCCTCCGGAGAGGCGACCACCGGCGACACCGCCCCCGTAAAAGCAAAGGCTCTTTTTTTTTTTTTTTTTTTTTTGTCGGGCATTTTTTTTCGGTCTGGAAACCGACGGGACTCCGAGGGGACGATGTCCTCGTGCCGCCGCTTTCTGGACCGAACTTTCGGCGAACCCTCTCGTCGGACCCACCGGGCGGCACACCGGGACTGTGAGTTTGTCGCCGGTTTTCAGCGACTTGAGGTGAGCACCATGCGGCCCGTTTGATCTATAGTTTTAGATGGCAGTAAGCCTTGAGACAGCGCTTCGCGTCGCCACGCTGAACGTGCGAGGCCTGGGAGCAAGGCGGCGGCAGTACCAGCTGAGCCGCCTATTCCTGGAAAACGACCTTGACGTAGTCGCTGTCCAAGAGACAAAGGTGGAAGGCGAAGAGCCAACGGACCGCATGGTGCAACCTTTCAGATCGCGATACAATGTATATGTGTGCCACTCCGTTGGTACATCAGGGGGTTGTGCTCTTTTTTTTTTGCGTAATTCTTTGGGAATTGTGGAAGAAACAGTGATTGTTTGTGAATCAGGCCGCTTGATTATTTTGTGATTTTTCTTTTTCGGGGTTGCAGTGGCGAGCTATCTGCGTTTATGCGCCAAACCGGGAGAGTGATAGGAGAATGTTTTTTGAACGCGTTGAATCTTATCTAAACTGTGAAAGATTTGTTATTTTTTTGGGTGATATTAACTGCGTCTGCGCAATAGAAGACAGGGCGCGACAGCTGCCGCTTCGGGACATGAGTGCTTTATATTTGAACTCGTTAGTGCAGGAGTGCAATTTAGAGGACGTCGGGTTTGTTTTGTCGAAGGCAGGTTTTCCCCAGTTTACACATTTCCAACGCGAGAGTCACGCGAGGCTAGACAGAGCGTATATCTCTGCAGCCCTGGTTCCCCTGTGCGAGAATTACGAAGTGAAACACGTTTCTTTCAGCGATCATAGCCTGGTAATATTTTCAATCGGATCGAAAGAAACAAAATCGCAGTTCAACTGGGAATTGTGGAAATTTAATGATAAGCTACTAAGAGATGAGATTTTTATGGACGGGGTAAAACAAAGCATTGGGAAATTGCTGGAGGCTGAGTCGGGAAACTCTGTTGAATTGTGGGAGCACTTTAAAGACGAAGTCAAAATTAGCGCGATTGAAAGATCGTGTATCTTACGCCGCCAGGAAAAGCAAAATGAAAAAGAGCTACGGTGTCAGATTTCCTTTTAAGCGTTGAATGTGCACAACCCGGAAAGTTTACAAGAGAAATAAAAGAAGTAAAAAGTGAACTGGAGCTTATCGATGTCGAAAAATATAGAGGAGCCGTGATAAGGATAAGAGCCCGCGCCGAACGTCTGTGGTTCGGTGAAACGCCGACGAAGCGTTCACTTGGGGATCAGAAAAGATATGCTACGCAAAATGAAATAAAAGAAATAGAGCATGGGGACCGGTGGTGACTCGCGATAAAAAGACCATCGAACGCGCCTTCGTGGAATATTACCAAGATCTTTTGGGTCGACGCAGACACGTGGAAGAAGGATTTGCCAGCGTCCTTTTGCCACTTGTGCCAAAATTAGATGACGAAATTAAAGCCGGCCTTGAGGCACCGATTAGCGTGAGAGAAATAGAGAAGGCTATCGACGAACTGAATCCAGGGAAATCGCCCGGTCCCGACGGCTTAGGTGCCGCCTTCTACAAGGCATTCAAAGCTGATGTGGCTGAGGTCCTGCACCGCACGATAGCGGAGGCGTACGATAGAAAAGCAGTGCCTCCATCCTCCCGGAAAACGCATATAGTATTAATCCCCAAAAGTGATGATCCCGCGAAACTGTTGTCTGTTAAGTCCTACCGTCCCATTAGCCTAACAAACGTAGACTATAAAATCGTCATGAAGGTCTTAGCGCGAAGGCTGCAAGGTGTGATACAATCTATCATTGGGCCCCACCATACATGTGGCATCAAGGGGCGAACGATTGCAACAAACATACATGTAGCAAGGAGTATCTTTGAATGTTGTGATGCCTTCGAAGGACACGTAGCCATGTTGCAGCTTGATTTGGAAAAGGCGTTCGATAGAGTAGCACACGACGTCCTTTTTTGTATCTTAGAGCACGTGAACGTTGGGTCTTTATTGTTGGAATGGGTTAAAATGTCCTACGCGGAGTGTTTTGCGAGTGTGATTGTTAATAAGAAAGTTACTGAAAGTTTTCAAGTCCTCTCCTCGGTACGGCAAGGGTGCCCATTATCGTCATTGTTGTTTTGTTTAAAACTTCTTTTCAATGAAAGAATACGCGGTTTTAGGCTGCGTCGCTTGAGCACTACCGCGATTCTACTGAGTACTGGAGGGAAGAAGTCGAGAGGGCTCGGGATAAAACGGCAAAGTGGCGGAGTCTAAATCTTTCAATATTTGCCCGCTCCACAATTTGTAATTTGTTTATCGTGGCTAAAGTCTGGTACGTGCTCCAGGCTTTGTGTATGTCTAGAGTCAGCGTTCAAACGTTCCACCGAGTGTTCGAGATTTTTGTGTGAATGTCGGTGTGGGAGCGCACCGGTCGTACAAATTTGTTCCGCTCTGTGAAAAGTGGCGGGCTAGGTCTGGCTCATCTATTTTGTGCGGCAAGTGGTGTCAAGATTTATGTTCCTGCGGGATCAGGGAGATCCTTTTCTGCGGACTGTATCACAAGTTAGGTTTCGTAATTCATTGTCTGAGTTTGTTGTGTCCTCGAGTGATGTCAGTTGTACGCAGGTGCGAGGTTTTCTGCGCGAAGTGATTTTGGCTTTCCATTTTTTCAAGGTTAAATTTTCGTTGGAGTACTAAAGCGAAGTTACACGAAAGCGCCTGTACAAAGACTTAGTTGAGGTCAGACTTGGACGTAGTTCAACTACTCTACTCAAACTACTGTAGTTTTACTACTTTTTCGAGTAACTTGGTAACTTTCAATTACAACTTGAGTTGGGTAATTAGTAGTTTAATTTAACTACTTTTTTTCAGGTAACTTCTACTCAAATTACTAAATACTTTCGAAATTATATAGTGCTCATTTTGCCCATCACGAAAGTTTGAGCGCAGAAATGAATAAGACGCCGGCAGATGAGGTGGCATTCCCTAACAAGGGGCCCCCTTGTTCGGGAAGGCGTCCTTGGACCAAGGTGACGACTAGCAGCCAAGACATAACACCGGCACGCACGAACGAGGGAAGAGATGCTTACCAAGCCTTGGTCGGGTATTGACCTAATCCGGTAATGCACGCAGGCGCCGCGTTTCCAGCTGCAACCGTGAAAGACGGGGACACTCTGAGAGTTGTTGTTTTCGTGTTGTCTGTCTTTAGTGAGTTCTGACTCAAGTGGTACGTTCCACGGGAGGCGCCACTGGAATAACCTCGCAGCTGGGCGCCTGTTCCCATGGTCGCCTTGTCGTCAGCGCATACGCCTTTGCAAAGCCGGACTCCCCCCGCGCACAAACCCTGGTACGGATAATCCGTTTATGGGAGCACGTTTCCGCTTCCAGCTGCAACTTTATGCGAGCGACGATGCTTGTTCACGTAATCCTTCGTGTCCTTTCGAGCATCCATGCCTGGGAGACCTCCTCTTTGTTAAAAAACGATTCAGGCGCGTCAGAATATTGTAGTCGCCGGCGAGGATTGCGAGTTACCCTTGGGAGATCCTTTTGTTAGGCCCGACGTCAGCGGCGAAGTATACTTCGGTTCATCTTCTGTTAAAACAAAACAATTTTTTTTTTTTTCAGTAGCGTAGCACTAGCATTACAACGGGACGCGCAGTCGTCCGGATGATCTCATCGTCGTGGCGCGAGACTTGAACCCTTGACTGTCTGGTGCACTCGCTCAGCGTACTCTCAGAACGCCGTCGGAATAAAGAGGGGCCAGTTATAACAATCTCAACTTGACGAAGAAAAAAGAAAAAAGGAGGAAAGTTTGTTATAAAAGACCCTCTACCCGAGGCAAACATCACATGTTTCGTCATGGACACCTAAGATACCGACACTCGCTTACCCGACCCTGCACAGCCTGTTTCTCAAATTCAACGCTGCCGTTCCATCCAGCGCGTCGGTGGAACGTCTATTTAGCTTGGCTGGGGACGACTTTAGAAGGAAAAAGGGAAAACTCTCCTATCGAGAACTTTGAAAGTCAATTCCTTTTGCGAGCGAATAAACTATTTTGGCGAAAACGCAAGCCATAAATAGACTGTATTTATTTTAGGCTCGCAGGGTTTTTCAGTGATCAGAACGGCTGTTCATTTTGCTACCACAAAAATATAAAAAAGTAACTTCGAAAGTAACTTCAAAGTAATTCGCTACTTTTTACAGTAGTTAGTAGTTTACTCAATTACTATTACGAATGCGTAATTTCTACTCTACTCCAATTACTTTTGGCGTCGATACTCAGTAACTTAACTTAACTACCTTTTTTGAGTAATTTGTACATGTCTGGTTGAGGTGGTCTTCCCCGTGCCCTTGTACCGGTCTCTTTTCTGTGAGGGCCCGGGCCAGGATGTCCTCAAAAGGGTTAAACGGATGCCTGTAAGGCCGGCCGTGAAGTCTTTCTTTTTTCAGCTGCACACCGGCACGCTTCCGTTAAGCCCTGGCTTGAAGAAAAAGGCATTTTAGAGCGCAGCTCTTAGGCGCCCGTTCGCGGCTTGAGCGGCGTCGGCGTCGCCGTCGCCGTCGAGGGTTACGAGGGTTACGAGGGTTAATGTCATGAGGGTTACCCTCACGAGGATCACGAGGGCCACGAGGGTTACTTACCCTCGTAACCCTCACGAGGGTTACGAGGGTTAGTTACCCTCAAAAGGGTTACCTTCACGAGGGTTACCCTCACGGGGGTCACGAGAGTTACCCTCACGAGGGTCACGAGAGTTACCCTCACGAGGGTTACTAGGGTTACCCTCACGAGGGTCACGATGGTTACCCAGGTCACGTGACCCCCCGGGGTCACGTGACCTGGGGATATTCCCCGAGGTCACGTGACCCCCGTTGACGTCATCGCCACTGATGACGTTATCAGTGACGTCACTGATGACGTCACCGGCATCCGCATCGTCATCGTCATCATCACTGATGACGTCATCGGCATCCGCATCGTCATCGTCATCATCGCTGATGACGTCATCAGTGACGTCACTGATGACGTCACCGGCATCCGCATCGTCATCATCGCTGATGACGTCATCAGTGACGTCGCTGATGACGTCACCGGATCCGCATCGTCATCATCACTGATGACGTCACCGGCATCCGCATCGTCATTGTCACCATCACTGATGACGTCATAGGTCACGTGACCCCCACCCAAGGTCACTTGACCCCCCCAGTACCCTTCCCTCCTCCTCCTCAAGAGCTGCGCTCTAATTCGGCGTTAGAGGGAGTTGTAAAAGGCTTTCACTTTTTTTTTGTTCCTTGGTCGATTAACTGCCTCTTGTGCCGGAAACCCGAGACTATCGACCATATTTTCTTGGATTGCTGTGATGCGTTATTCCACTGGGACATTATGCAGCGTACTTTACAAAAGAGTCTCCCAGTGACACCCTATGGGATCCGTTTTCTTCCTGTAGAAAGTGAAGGGGGCGTTCCCTACGACATGTTGATGGCCTTGGCCCTGCACAGCATATGGAAATCGAGGATGGCTGTGCGACATGCAGACGTCGATGCTCGCCCCGTGCGGGATTACTTTATCGAGCATATTGTTCACTTGAGAGAATTGTACAAAGCACAAAGTGAGCAGCCTGACTGGATGCCAGTGTTAGACAGTCTTGTCGCCCTGAGAGTTTTTTAAACCATGTGCGCCGGCTAGGTCGGGCCGGATGCTTTTAACCTGCCAATTATTGTGCGATTGTTTAACCACGTTTATGTGCCAAACCGGCAATAAAGAAAAAAAAAAAAAAGAAAGCACGCGTGAATTGCCGGTTATAGCGCCTGCCTCTCACGCGAAAAGCCAGGGTTCGATTCCTGGGAGCGACGTGTATTTTGTTTATTCCTGCAATTTAGTGTTCTGGAAAATTCGCGAATCCTCTTGCTTGTTCGAGGTCCGAACGTTCTACGCGTCGGACTTTCTACGGCGATTATTCATAAGGGATTTCGCGTGGTGAGCATAAGTCAGTCTCGCCCCAGTGCTCGATCCTGCGGTTTCGCCGACATCGACGCCCGCTACGCTCTCCTGCTTTCTTCTCTTTCCTTTTCCTTTTATTAATTTGGGCACAAGTTCGCCCCATTAAACGTTTAGTTTACTTCAGTTTTCGTCGCCTCACCACTTGTCATTCGTGACAGTATTGATTCCGAAGCCGAGAAAAATGCCTCAGCTTGACGCGTTGCGCCCAATCCCGCTTACGTCATGCGTCGGAAGTTATGGAACACGTCATCCTCAGAAGAATCAATGGCTACATTAAAGATAACGAGTTTTCCCCGTAAACCATGGTTGGATTCGGGCCGTTCCTCTCCACCCAAGACGTGACGCTCGGGCTGAAACACCAGATCATCGATGGATAAAAGAGCTCGCACCCCGACTTCTACGTGATCTTGGGCTTGGACCTCACGAAGGCCTTCCGCAGCATACGACACGACGCCGTGCTCGAGAACTTAGAGAGGCTGGGCGTGGGTCGACGCACGTATAACTACATGCACGATTTCCTCAGCGACAGGACGGCGCAGATCTCCATCGGCGGCGTCACATCGGAAGAAACTAAACTCGGAGATTGAGGAACGCCACAAGGGTCGGTCCTTTCGCTGTACTTGTTTAATGTGGCCATGGTCGTACTACCTGCGCGGCTCAGTAAGATCGTTGTACACCATCACAGCTAATACGCCAACGATATCACGTTGTGGATGACCGGCTGCTGTGATGGCTACATTCAGCACACGTTTCAGGATGCGATCCCCGTCGTGGAAGAAGACATCCCCCCGCGGGGTCTGGCGTGCTCCCCGCAGAATTCGGAGCTTCTGCTCCTCAAGCCCGCCTGGTTGAGACAGTTGCCGTCCGACATCGAGCTGCACTCGCACGTGCTGCGCATTCCCACGGTAAAGAGCATTAGGGTATACTGGGCCTCCGGGCGCAGGCGGATGGCCACAACAGCAAAATGATAGCGTCGCTGAAGGCGTCCACGTACCAGATCACCAGACTCATTGCACGCATCTCGGGTAGGAACTTCGGGATGAAAGAGACAAATCTCGTGCGCCTGGTCCGTGCTTTCGTCATGGGCCGGCTAGCATACGTCGTCCCTTTCCTGAAGCTCGGGGTCGCAACAAAGAACAAGCTGGACCGTCTCGTCAGAAAAGCTTTCAAGCTGGCACTCGGCATCTCGAACTCGGCGTCGAACAAGAAACTGGCGGCGCTGGGCCTTCACAATTCCATCGAAGGTATCGTTGAAGCACAACAAGTGTCGCAGCTCGAGCGACTCACAAAGAGCGGCGGGAAGACACATCCTCAAGAGCCTTGAACTCCGCTACCAGTCGTAGACCGCGGGGAAAAGACGGATGTCCCCAAGAACGTCAGACAGGCGTTAGCCAATCCTCTCATAACGCGGCACATGCATTCTGAGCATGATGCAGAGCAAAGAGCGGCCAAGACTAAGGCCCTGCGTAAGCAACTCAAGAACGCAGAAGGCGTCGTCTACGTGGACGCGGCGAGGTACGGCGAGGGTCGCGACGCCATGGCGGCCGCCGTGGTCGACAAACAGGGCACGATCGTCGCAAGCTGCAGTGTCAAGTTGTCGGAGCCAGAACTGGGGGAAGAAGTGGCGATAGCCTTGGCCATCAGGACTCAGGATGTCAAGATCGTCGTTAGCTACTCGCAGACGGTGATACGCAGCTTTGCGAAGGGGAGGATCTCGCCAGTAACGTGTCGCGGGCTTGAGGACCTCGCAACACACCACAGGGTAAAGATCATCTGGACACCAGCAAACTCGTCCCTTCCCCACAACGACGAGGCAAACGACGCGGCCCGAGGTTTGACTCGCCGGGCCGGCATAACGTCGGAACCCTCCAACACATCGTGGTCGGGAAAGACAGGCTGTTGACCTTTCTCGACATTCTGGATCACCATGCAAGCGAACGGCTTCGCTATCCACTGGCACACCTCTCGCTCGACAGGAAGCAAGCTAGGCCGTGGAGAAGACTCCAGAGGGACACCTACCCTAGCCCAGCCAAACTGAGCCGCTGGTATCCGGAAAGATACAGGGGTGAATGCAAACTGTGCGGTGGACGGACTAACCTTCGCCACATGGTTTGGGAGTGTAACAATATCGACAGACAAGCGCAACCACTACTGGTTTAGAGCGCAGCTCTTAGGCGCCCGATTCCGGGTTGAGCGGCGTCGGCGTCGCCGTCGGCGTCGCCGTCGGCGTAACCGCGTGGTGCATTATGGGGAATGTTCCATAATGCAACGCGCGGGACTCGTGTCCTCACGAATGGCATCACGAGGGCCACGTGACCTCACGAGAGTCACGTGACCTCACGAGGGCCATGTGATCTCACGAGCGTCACATGACGTCACGTGACTTTACGTCACATGTTGCATTATGGGAAACGTTTCATGATGCAACGCGCGGGGATGAGGAGGAGGGAGGAGGGTAGGAAGAGGAAGGAGGAGGGGAGGGGAGGAGGAGGGTGGGACGAGGAGGAAGAACGAGGAGGTTAGAGTTTGAGGAGGAGGAGGAGGAGGGAGTAAGGGAGAATGGAAGAGGGGAAAAGGAGGAGGAGGAGAGAGTACGGATGAGGAGGAGGGGCGTAACCTCCCCTCCCCGTCCTCCTCAAGAGCTGTGCTCTAATTCGGCGTAACAGGGAGGTGTAAACGTCTTTCTTTTTTTTAGGCAGACTATTTTATATTACGAAGGCACATTTTCGAAAGCATGTTTTGTGTTCGAAGCAGTATATCAAACCTTCAAACCATATGTCCCAAAATACGACATACAATCAGCCTGATGGGCTATATAAAATTTCTTACGGTCTTTTTCAATAGGGGTGGCTTCACCTTGGCGGATAATTTGCACGCTCTCTCGCGCAAGCGAGACGCCGAATAAAGCGATGCGGTATCGCAGGAGCATTGACAGCGTTATGCGCACTGAGTATGGAACGGGTTATGGAAATGAGATGTCAAAGAAACGCATGTTTCGTTGCATATAGGTATCCCAATAGGGTCCCTTACTAAATAAAATAAAGAAAAATCTTTAAACGATTTGTCGGAGTCTCCGTGTGAAACACCCGGAAAGGCGGTTTCATATCGCGAAAGATGTGGGTATCAGCAGTCAGCAAGGGCGGCGGAAACAGTCTGGTTTTGACATATGCAATTACCACTTCCTTTGGGATCACTCCATCATTTCGCGGTTGCAGCCGGCGGGGGAAAGACGGAGCTCCGCCAACGACAGTCGTTCTGAACTTTGGCCGTCTGAGTCTGGCGTGACGTCATCGTGTCAGTCCATATAAGAAGGCGTGCTACGAGAGAGCTTATACACCAGACGCCAGAGACAGCTACAGCAGACTTTCTTTTGTGTGGCTCCATCATGTGGCATCAGGTCAGTAGTACCACCCGCTTGAGCGCCTACGGCTAGCGTACGTCTAGTTGCTCAGATAGTTTCAGCGATGTTTCTCTAGAAAACCTGCGTGAATACTTAATTATGGAGAATGCATAAACCCCAAAGAAAGAAATTACGACTTAACAAAAAAAAGGAAAATAAATCTAATATTTTTGTTCCAAGCCACATTTATTAAATGTATACATTACATTTATTTCATTTAAACCGCTCTATCTAAAAAAAGTATATTTTCTTACTAGATGTCTTTAGATTACTAGAGGGCAGATTGATTCTTTAATCCACTCAATCACTTAACGCAGTGTGAAGGGTGGATTAACTGCCAATTTAATTATATCGTGAAGTACAGCATAATTAAGAACTTCATATTCTTGATGTAAACTGCGCAATACTAGAACAAAAGAAGCTTGATTTTTTTTTTGTTAGTGTAAAACTTTATTGCTGTGTAAACTATGCAATACTAGAACAAAAAAAGCTTGATCTTTTTTTTTAGTGTAAAACTTCATTGCTGTAAAATTTCCGCAAATCAAAACAGGTATAACTTTTGAGTTTACATACTTAAACGTCAAAGGCCATGTGGAAACAGCTCCTGCCAATTTTTTCTTCCCTTCATTTGAAAGCTTCCACGCGAATTGTTTCCCGTCAGCTTTGTGCAAAGGCCGGGTGCAACTGCTGCCATTGCCTCTGCGGCCGGCTCCAGGCGAAACATTGATGGTCCCTGAGTAGCACCAAAACTGCAAAGCGACGGAGAGAAAGTTAAACGACGTAGAATTGTGACCTCCGCATTCAGTACAGTTTGGCTGAGCTCGGTGATGTTTTTTCTTATATTAAACTACACAAGGTGGTAACATAAAGTTAACATAAAGCAATCGTCAACCATAACGTTTGAAGATTACAGTACCACTGCACGGGACAAGTTAACGTCTATTGAGCGGTACTAATCAGCCAGTAGTAATGAGTGAGGTGATTTGGCCAGTATACACTGCCTTGGTCAAATTGCACAAAAACACTTCGGTAAGACGCCCGTTCATAGGGTTATTATAACGTACGTTATAATAACTCTATCTGCCCATTCAGAGCGAAATGTATTAAACAAATAATAAATTGTATTGTATTGTATTGTATTGTATATATCAAAACCGGCCGCAAACTCGTTAGAATGCAGCGTAAACTTTATTCGGCCATATTCCCAGATTGACCTCCGTGTTCACTGTCCACGATAGACTCGGAAAGAACAATCCCTCAAAGGCATAAATGCACCCTCTTGTCACTGAGAATATGCACTAAAACAACGAAGCCATCACTTTTTTTTCTCTTTTTTTTTTTTTTTAACACGCTTAGTTGGCGTCGCTTGAGTGGGATAACGTTGTGTGGAGCTGGGGGCAGAGAATAGCGCAATCACAACGTTAGGAAGAAAGACGAGATAGCAAAAAGGGCTGACGCAATTGAAAATGTTACAAGAAGAAAAAATAATATAAAAGCGAAAATAAAAAAAAAAAAGAAATGGAATGACACCGCATTCCACACCTTCACACGTGCATTTACATCCAAGCTCCTAATGGCTGATACCTTTGCACGACTGGGAGGCCCCCATTGTCAACTTCAGTAAATATATTTACTTGCTTGACGTCGTCATCGATGGTTCACTGATGCAGTCTGTTTTGTTCCCTCAATGCTGCTGTAGTATTCTTCCTAACCTTGCGGTTGCGCTATTTTACCTCAGCTTGTATATTATTACCAACTAGCACAGTTTTCGCCCTTATTACAGTATAAGAGGCTGTTCACAGGCCTTGATCACGCTAGGTGGCGTTTTGAGCGAGCACGCAACTCAAAGATATTGCGGAGACGGACGGAGATGGACGGAGACAAAGTGAAGAAACACAAGGCGCCTTATGTTTGGTCACTTTGACTCTGTCCTTGTCTGTGATTTCAGCACTATTACTTTTCAAAGACTTTGAACCAACTAGCCCACCTGTCCGCTTTGCAGCGTTTAGGAGCACGTGTCGCAGAAAACCCGGCGTCGGCGCCGGGGTCGGTGGGCCCGGGAAACCCCGGCATGCACCTAGTGACGTCACGACGGTTAAATTTTCCCACTAGATATGTCGAGAAAAATTTTCGCTCAATTTAGCGGGTCGATAGGGTTATGACGTCACAGCCACGTGTGACGTCACACCGCATGACCTCGCGAGGGAATTTCAAACAACACACAACGCTCAAGTGTGACGTCACGTGACACGTGACTCTACCGTCTAGACCACGCACGCACGCTTGCAGGCCGTGGGAACGAGCGCGGGTTTATATGAAAAAGCTTTGCGAACGGGTCCGATAACGCAATCGCGTTCCACCCTTAAAGGCGAAGCTTAAGCGCCCCCCCAAGTTCTTGAGACCTCTGGCCTAGAATAATGAGAGCC